>NC_063451.1:1950354-2121215 GCF_020379485.1 Brassica napus | reverse complement strand
CCATCTGACCCACAATTGATGAATCTGCCATCAATCTCCAATTAGCTTCAAACCGTATACTTTATTGATTTCTTTCAAAGGTCTCATCTCTAACCCTCCTTCATTTTTGGAAAGCAGACCTCTCTCCAACTGACTTTCGCTTTGGTTGTTTTGAGCTCAGGACCTGACCAAAGAAATGCAGAACACAACCTCTCAATTTCCTTTAAGCAACTTCCAGGCAATCTAAATGCAGCCATCCAAAAATTAGCCAGACTAGTGATGACTGACTTTATTAACTGCAGACGACCAGCATGAGATAGGAACCGACCTGTCCAAGAGCTCATTCTCTTTCTGACTTTTTCTACAAGCGGTAGGTAGTCACTTACTGTCATACGTTTTGTAAGTAGAGGCAATCCAAGATAGCGCACTGGCAACTGCCCTGATGCAAAAGGAAACTCCGAAGAATATCTTCTCTTGTGTTATCTTGAATGCCTACTGTATAAAGGGTAGATTTCTCCAAGCTAATCTTAAGACCCGAGATGCTTGCAAAATTTTTGAAAACCGTGAGTATCCCTTCTACTGATCTCTTGGTTCCATCCGTGAATACAAGTAGATCGTCCGCAAAACACAAATGCGATAGCATGATGTTTTTGCATTTAGGATGATATCCAACCTGCTTCCTTTCCACTGCCTTATCCAACATACCAGACAGCACATTCATGCATATCTTAAATAGATAGGGGGATAAAGCACAGCCTTGCCATAAACCTCTCTTGCTTTGGAAGAAGCCGGCTAATTCTCCGTTCACCTGAACTGAAAAGGAAGCCGTACAGACACAAAGCTCAATCCAATGTATGAACTCCTCAGACATATTCAAAGCTCTCAGCGTATTCAAGAGGAACGGCCAGTGCACTGAATCGAACGCTTTTGCAATATCAATCTTCATCGCACCGCGTGGGGAGACATCCTCCTTGTGATAGTCTTTGACTATTTCTGTAGCCAACAGTAGGTTCTCCACAAGAAGTCTATCCTTGACAAAAGCAGACTGGTTGTACGATATGCATTGAGGAAGAGTACCCTTTAACTGGTTGGCTATGATCTTGGATATTACTTTGTACAGGACATTGCAACATGAGATCGGCCTGTAGTCTCTCATCTCTTGTGCACTCTCCTTCTTAGGTATAAGAGCTAATATAGTTGAATTTAACCCTTTAGGCAGAAACCCTTTACTGAAAAATGACTGAACAGCAGCAGTGAAGTCTTTACCAATTATACTCCATGAAGCTTTAAAGAATTCAGTCGTGTAACCATCTGGCCCTGGTGACTTGTTACTTGGCATATTGAAGACCACTTCTTTTATTTCCTCCTCTGTGACTACTCTTGTCAGTTTTGTTCTTTCTTCCTCAGTGCAGCGATATGGGATTGTTTCCTTTAGCTGCTCCACAGATGCAGTCTCTACATCTCTCGGCTCAAAGGTAAGAAACTCGTTGAAGAATCTCTCAGCTTCTTTCTTTATATCATCCTGAGTAGTAACACAACTTCCATCTGCACACTTAATTTCCCTTATCGCATTCCTGCTTTCTCTGATCTTAGCTGCATTGTAAAATGCCTTATTATTTTTATCGCCCACTTGTAACCAGTGTACCTTCGACCTCTGCTTTGACACCTTCTCTTCTATATCTGACACTCGCTGCCATCTTGCAGAAGCCTCTCGTTCTGCATACACATTTTCTGGTGTGGGCATTCTCATCATTTGTTCTTTCTTCACACAAAGATCACTATACGCTTCCTTTACCTTCTTTGTGAGTGATCCTAGCTTACTCTTACTCAGAGTACGCAGAGGAGGCTTCAACCCTTTAAGATACTTTGAAAATCTGTATAGAGCTGAAGTTGATTGGAACAATGGTTGCATGTCCTTCCAATAGTTACCAATTACCTCCATAAATTCTGAAGTTTCTGCAACTACATTTGTAAACTTGAACGGTTTACGTTTCCCAACAGCTTCCGCAGTCATATGAAACCTCCCTCTTAGATGATCTGAAACTCCTCCTGCTTCAAACACTCCATAAGCTTGAGTGCGATTATTTAACCATTTCTCATTCACCAAAATACGATCCAACTTCTTACTAATAGTTCCTTCATCTCTCTTGTTACACCATGTGAAACGCGGTCCTTGATACCCCATATCTGTGAAACTGCAATACTGAATCACACTTTCGAAATCTCTCATACCCGAAGTAACAAGACCTGAATCCTGGTAACTTGAGTGCTCTTCTCCATCCAACACCTCATTAAAATCTCCCATAATAACCCACTCTTTATTCCTGAACATTCCAGCATCTTGATGATCTTTCAAATCCCTCCATAACTCTTTTCTTTTTTCTGCCATATTTTCTCCGTAGACAAACGAGCAGAAGAATTCCTCCTTCTCTCCCTCCAATAGAACCGATACTGTAATTATCTGATCAGATTTAAAAACCGGAGTCAATCTGACCTGAGAATTCCAGAGCACCCAAATTCTCCCCTTCCTATTGAACTCATAGTTATTAATGCAAGACCAGCCTTGAAATACTGATGAAGCTATTCGACCAGCCTTACTTTCCTTAACCCTTGTTTCCAGCAACCCTCCAAACTGTAGACCTTTATTTTGAATCCATTCCCTTACTACTCTATGTTTTGAGCTTTTAGTAAATCCTCTTACATTCCAAAAAAACCCTGTCATTGAGAAAGATTTGTGGGGTTCCTTTTTCTCAGCTGCCCGGGTTTCTCTGGAATGACTTTGTGTAAAGTTTTTGATCTTCTCGGGAGTGAAGGTCTGATTTTAGTTGCGCTTGCAAGATCAGGCCAGTGCTCCTTAGAATCCAACCCAGCTATGTCTCTCTTTTGATTCTCTTCTCTCACTTCTTTATTCCCATTCATCCCCCCCTGTTTGCTCCTCAATTCCAACTTCCTCAGTTACATTCTTCCCCTCATTACATTCTTCAATACTCAAAACTTTCTCCATTTCGATTGGTTTTATCTTATCTCCATTCTCATCTACTTCAAGCAAAGCTGAAAATCTTGATGGAGTCAATAGCTTCTCCTGACTGAACTTCAGTGAGCTGGAACTTTTGCTCGCTTTCTCTGGCGTTACATCTGACCAGCTTTCTACCATTTCCCCTTCCTCAATATCCTCCTCTACATTAGTCTTTTGTTCTCCCAGAACTTCCTCATTAGATTCAATAATAACATCCTTACCCTCATTCTTTTTTTCTTTCTTCTTCATTTTCTCTCCTAACACCATCACTTTGCGTATCTTCTCTCTCTGATATTATTTGTTTGACTGATTTCTCTGTTCCATCTTTCTTATTCATGACACAGACTCTAGCTATGTGCCCCCATTTTCCACAAGTGTGACATCTTAGAGGTAACCATGTGTAAATGAACTCCACCAAAGAAGATTTGCCATTTTTGGTGAAATTTATTTTGTCTGGTAACTCCTTTGATAGATCAACATTTACGAAGATCTTTGCTAGTTTGAAATTCGAGCAGGAAGCTGTCTCTGGATGGAGCCTAACTGGAACCCCTGCAGCGCTCGTGATGAAACTAAGTCCCTGCCATGAGAACATATTCATCAGCACATTCTTGAGATAAACCCACATTGGAATCGACTTTATCTCTGGCTTCTCTTTCAGCTCATCAGGTGTCCATTTTGTTACAACCAGTGGCACGTTTCCGATGTTCCACATACCTCTTCGAAGGATTCGAGCTCGCATTACTGGATTCGAAACTCTAAACTTCATTGTTGTATTGTCTACAATATGCACATCGATCTGCTTCTGCTTTCTCTGAGTCCAGTTTTTGTTTACGATAGCATGAACACGAGCCACATGTGGAGCTGTATCAAGGAACTTCCCAATCAAATAGTCTTCCCATAGTAGATTTCCCTTCTCAATGACATCATCCGGTATCTCAACCATCTTCTCACCTTCCTTTTCTGTGATCTTAACCTCATACTTCTTCAACACCTTTTTCTCTTGCGCAATCTCAGCCCATGAACCTCCATTTTCAGTTCCCCTTGATAGGTTCTCCAATCCCTTACCTCCCGTTTGATTTCCTTCCTCTACCCCCGTACCTTCCGTCCGATTATTTAATCTCTTTTCCTCCGCTTGTTTCTGCTCTCTTGCCACCATCTCTTCAGTTTTACTCTGCTCCCCAACCTCCAAAACCTTCGATAAAACCTCTGATCCTTCCAATACGTTTCCCAACCCAACAGTCTCTCTCTGCTGTATCTGATTTGCCATTTCCTCCGTCGTAGATTCAGTTAACCCCGGCGGATCCGCCGCATCCATCTCCGAAAGTTTCGATCGCCAAATCTCCTTTTTTTTTGCCTTTTGCTAAACGGTGCGTTTCCTCAAAAAATCTAATACTTCTTGAAAAAATTTGGACCATTTCTCGATTTATGCGTGTCATCCTTGAAAAGAAAATGATGATAAAGAAATGATGCTCTCGTTGAGAGTCGAACTCAAGACCAGTTAATGGTTACCAGTTAGAGTCATGTAACTAATCATCATACATGGATTTCAATTTGTGATCTATGGTATGTTCTCGTAATTTTTTGGTTTTATGTTTAGTATAGACTATATAAAATAATAATGTTCAAAAATTAAAACTTAAATAAGGATTATCATTTCGAGTTTCAAAATTTTAACATAGACGAATAAACTAGATATCAGAGATGGATGATAGAAGACTTTAAAAAGAACTTTAAGTTGGTCGATCCATGAGTTACAGTTGAAATCATCTTCACTTAATTTCATAATTAACTTTGAATTCGATAACAGCTTCGACCAAGCCTAACACACTCCAACCAGTGCAAGATCTCAGCGTTAGGATCTCTCTCGATTACCACATTAGTCGCCGTGATCTGCATAACTCCTCTGTACAAGCCGACGCGGCCACGAACGCGAGCTACGGCTCCGATTCTGATGTCTCTTGCTTGTCTACGAGCGATTCTTGAGTGCAGCAGAATCGTCGATGAGTCGAACCGGCTGAAGTAAGAAGAGGTGAGTTGGTTGAGCCACATGATGCACGTGACGCAGCCAATGCCATCATCAATGCTGAACTTGAGAAACTTCTCGGCCATGTCGCGAGAGACGATCGTGCCCACTGTCTCTACTGTTTGAACCGAGACTGTCGATAAACTAGTAAAGAGAAAGGACGAATTCTTGTCGGTCGGTCAAGACAAAGACGTGTTTTATTAGATCAATGAGTCGAAACAGTGTTACAAAAGGGGGAGAGTACAAAGGAATTAGTCCGGCGAAAGCTGGTTCGTCGGACCGTACAAGTCGGCGAGAAGTAAGATATGAAACCCTAAATCTAGCCGAAAGTGAGTGTAGTAGTTTACGGATCCCCTCCTTGTTGTCTTTTCTCCTCTTTTTATAGACACATGCTCGTTAACCTAATGTGCTATGTCCTGACGGGCCTCCTCGAGTGGTTAGGCCGAGGTGTCGGGCCGCTGACTCGAGTCATCGAGCCGACGACTTTCGGTTGGTCGTCTCGCCGATCAAAAGCAGTTTAAAGCCGAGTCGATCACCGGCTCGCAAGTCGACGAACCGACTTTCTTTGTTGTGATCATGTGTTTGGATAATTGTCTTGTGGGCCTTTTGGAGGGGGGCTAGACCCATATCCAACATCTAAGCGTGAGACCCACGAGATAGCCCCCAGTGAGAAACAGTTGGCTTCTGTCGGTGATGGTCTCAGGCGGTGGATGTCACGTGTCATGAGTTTCGCGTGTGTGTTCTGTTGGGATGGATCCATGGCTGGACACAGACCATAACAATGAAGATTAGTGCGGGAAACCGTTAAAACGATTTTCAAAAAAGAATATTTGAACTGAAAATAATTCTACAACAATTATCTGTAAAAATAAATATATGTCGTCCTAGTTTTGACAAGTAGTTTATTCGGATGAGATTACTATTGTTATTTTTAATGTGATTAAAGAACGTTTTTCTGTTACTTAATTGTCCTGCAGTCTCAGAGATCTGAAGTTTAGCATAGTTGTTTGAATGAAATTATTGTGTAATTTACTCTTCCTTATTAAGAATTAAAAAGTAGTATAGTGTTGAGAAGAAACTATCCCATGAAAGTTACGATTTTGAAATCTTACTACATGATGCAGACCGGCACCCAGTAAGATTTCCAAAGAATTAGACACGTTTACAATTCTACATTACAAAAGATCTAAAAGTCTATAAAGACTGCATAACTCGTTTTTGATATGACAAACTTCTAGAATTTCATGAATTATTAAAGCTAAAACTCCATTAACTTTTCTTTTTCCAGACAAAAACAAATGATCTTGACAGTCACCTACTTGAGCAACTAGTTCTCGTGTAATAGCTACATCACCCTGGGTTAGATGTTATCATTTTAATCTAAATAAACTTTGTTATTCCACCATTTTTTATGTTACTTATAGAGATCATCATAAACAATAGTGTGTGGAGTCACTGATCAAACAAAACTCCACTGACACTGTTTATTTTTAGCTACCCCCTTCCAGGACATACATTTCTGTAGATTTGAATAAAGAAATGGAATATACATTTTAGTTGATTCAAGTACTATCTATGAATAGTAGAGTGGAGATGAATAAATGAAGAAAGCAAGACACTAAAAGCAGGAGAAAACTACTAAATGGTACCATGTCATTTTCAACTTTACCTTTGCTTCAGAGGCAGAGAATCTCAAAAATTCAAAAAGCCACAATAAATGCCTTTAGAGGTGATTCATGTTTTCTTCGTGTGTGTTTATTTTTCGTGAACTCATGTTTAATACTTCAGTACACCATCTTGTGACTCCAATTTATAATTTTGTTATGAAAATGTGAAATAAATAAACGAGTGAAATCAGTTTATAAAGTTAGAGGATTTAGAGCGAAAACTATTTTACAGAGAAAGGGATTCCAGCCACACTCATACGTGGACGTACGAGGTGGATTTAGAGTGGGTGAGGGATGACTATGACTTGAGACGCAAGCCATTATCGTACCTAATGGTTCAATCCTTACTAACTTAAAGTTAATGAAGCTTCAGTATAATAAATTATCTTTACTTCTTATGTGATTAGGAAGGCTAAGTAAAGTATTTGCTTACCTCTAACTTATTTGCGGGCCAGAGGATCTTTTAACTTAGTCTGCAATTTAGAAAACGAGTAAAATTAATATAAGAAATTAGACAAAATTAGTATAATAAATTAGACATCCGATGCGCATCAAAGCATAGCTATTCCTGAACATAATCATTCAAGTGATGACCTTAGTCACTAACTTAATGGACAACTAATGCAAAAGGAAAAGACAGTGTGTATGTAGGTCCAAATTTTAATACGGCTCACTAGAAAAGAAAGGGTCACACATGAGCATACTCTTATTCTGTGACTGTACTTGTAATTTGCAATTAACCACACGCAAAAGTGAACATCAAAGGATTAGGTGAATATATATAACTTCCTTGAGACGTAACAGAAAAGCAAGTGATATAAAGGAGAAAAATTCCCCTAAAGAAAAACTAACCCAATCCCACATCTACTAGGGAAAACAGGGGTAGGTAGATATGTTACCAAATGGGGAGGATGATTCGGATCTTATGCGTCTGGTGAAGGAGCTTCAAGCTTCTCTAATGAAGAACGATAAGCTGGAGAAAGAAAATCACGAGCTGCGTCAAGAAGTGGCTCGCCTACGAGCACAAGTAAGCAATCTTAAAGCACATGACAATGAGAGGAAATCAATGTTATGGAAGAAGTTGCAGAGCTCATATGATGGTGGCAACACAGACGCATCTAATCTGAAAGCGCCAGAGAGTGCCAAACCCAACATAAAGGGACATGAGGTAAAGAATCCAAACCTGAAGCCAATGGTCAAAGAACAATCTACAGCAATAAAGCCGCCTCCGCCTCCACCACTTCCATCAAAAACAACACTTGGAAAAAGGTCCGTGCGTCGTGCTCCAGAAGTTGTAGAGTTGTATCGTGCCCTCACGAAGAGAGAGTCTCATATGGGTAACAAGATCAATCAGAACGGAGTTTTGTCTCCTGCGTACAACGCAAACATGATTGGTGAGATTGAGAACCGCTCCAAATATCTTTCAGATGTAAGTACAAGACAAAACCACATATGTATTTTATTGTGCATCATTGTCTAGGATTTAATTCTTATCTAAATCATTACAAACAATGTGGTGTTTGGGAACTTGCAGATCAAATCAGACACTGACAGACACAGAGAACATATCCATTTCCTAATCAGTAAGGTGGATGCTGCAACATTTACAGACATATCAGAAGTGGAGACGTTTGTGAAATGGATAGACGACGAACTATCTTCCTTAGTTGACGAAAGGGCAGTCCTAAAGCATTTCCCTAAATGGCCAGAACGTAAAGCAGATTCACTAAGAGAGGCTGCTTGCAGCTACAGAGCGCTAAAGAGCCTTGAAACTGAGATTTTGTCGTTCAAGGAAAATCCAAAGGAACCTCTAAAGCAGGTCTTGCAAAAGATTCAGTCGTTACAAGACAGGCGAGCATGTATAAAGAATTAGAGCTACTAGTAAACTACTTGATCTATTCAATTACAATGTCATTAAATGTTCAATCTTTCAGGTTAGAAGAAGCTGTTAACAGCACAGAGAGGACAAGAGACAGCACAGGGAAGAGATACAAGGATTTTCAGATACCGTGGGAGTGGATGCTCGACGCAGGATTGATCGGACAGGTAGGTGACTGATTAGCTGCGATACACCGATAAAATCAAATTATGATGGAAACTATCATATAGGGATGTAAAGATGCCTATAAATTTTATTCTAAGCAAACTATAAGTTACATCTTTTGTAATGAATCAGCCATTTAACCAACTTTTACTTCTACTACTACCACTACTACAAGTGACAAGTAAGTAAACGAAATTTTACCTTATTGCAGCTAAAATACAGCTCGTTGAGGCTAGCTCAGGCGTACATGAAGCGAATAACCAAGGAGCTGGAATCAAATGGAGGCGGTAAAGAAGGGAATCTATTGCATCAAGGGGTCAGATTTGCCTACACAATACACCAGGTACCCAAAAAAAAAAGTCATAAAGTAATCTGTTTAATAAAAGCCATGTTCATATCTACTCAGTTATTTCTTGATGACACTAATTCAATATTTCAGTTTGCTGGCGGTTTTGACGAAGAGGCATTACGCATATTTAACGAGCTAAAGAAGATGGCTACAAGTGAATCCCAGAAGATAAATAAGTAACGGTTCACAAATTAAGAAAAAAAAGAACTCCGAGTCGATTTTGTGCAGCATCAACTAAGAGAGTGAACCATGTTGTAATCTAGCTTTTAAGATTACACACAAGACGTGTAAAAGAGACTATAGCCTAAGTTATTGCTCTGTTCAAGTCTTACTTAGATATCAATGTCTATGTATCTATGAATGTCACACTTGAATCAAGGAAGTATAATTAGCATTGAAACTTGCAGATGCCAATACACAACACCATTGTTGATGAAGGTCACTGAACGATATGCGATATATCAACGTTTTCTGAGCATATACACATTACGATTAACAACTATCATACGAATGATTCCAATACACAATCCACCAAAACGTAAACCGTCGGAACGAACCCTTCCGGTCACGACGGAAAAAAAAATAAATGAAGAAGCGAATGAGCAAACCTCTGATAAATTCCTCGAGCGATGAAATGCTCTAAGTCAAGCTTTCCTCAGCAGTTTTGAAGTTTTTCCTCATCAGTTCATCACCATCGTTTTCAAATTCGAGTTTTTGAGAATCTAAAGTGACGAGGAGGCTCTCTAGACGACCGGTTAATATCGTCAGAGCTTCTTACCACAGTCAGCCCAAAGGCCCAACAAAATATAACACTCAGAGCTTCTCACCAGTTGGTAATAAAGGCCCAGCCCAATAAATAACAAAATTTAACCCGACCCGACTGGAAATGACTCAAACCAAGTAACCAAGCACCACGTATTTGCTGTTATCCGGTTATCACAAATGTATACCACTGGGAGAATTAACCGATTATTATTATTTTTCTCGAAAAATAAATAAAAAGCTGCGGGGTTTCTCCTCTTTCTCTCAAATCTCTTTTTTCCGTTTGATTCTTTCTGTTAAAGCATTGTTTTATCAAAATTCAAATCAGAGCGGCGGTGGTTTCAATGGGGTCAAGCGCATCGAAGAATACTGAAGAAGAGGAAGAAGGCTCCAATGGCGGAGGAGGTCAGCTCTACGTTTCACTCAAAATGGAGAACTCCAAGGTCGAAGGCGAGCTTACTCCTCATGTCTACGGCTCTGTTCCAGTCATCGGCTCTTGGGATCCTTCCAAAGCTGTGAGCATCTGTTCATCCTCGTGATTTGTTCTTCCGATTCATACTTATGGCAATTTATAGCGTATCTGCGTTGTGTTTTTTTGCTTGATAGCTTCCGTTGCAACGTGAATCTGCGTCAATATCGGAGCTGAGCTTCGTTGTTCCTCCTGATCACGGTACGTGAGCTGACTCAATTTGGATCTGACTTGTTTAGGCGAGATCGTTTAGCTTATAGTTGATTCCAATGTTAGAATCGAATTGTTTTTTCTTCTATGAATTTGTTTGGTATTGGTTTATGTGTAGAGACTTTGGATTTCAAGTTTTTGTTGAAGCCAAAGGATAGAGATACGCCTTACATAGTGGAGGAAGGTGAAAACAGGCTTCTCACTGGTGGCTCGTTGCAAGGAGATGCTAGAGTAGCTCTGTTTAAGCTGGAAGGCGATGTGGTTGTTGAGTTCAGAGTGTTCATCAAAGCTGACAGAGTTTCACCGTTTGATCTTGCTGCTAGTTGGCGAGCTTATAGGGAGAATCTCCAGCCTTCTACTGTGCGTGGAATCCCTGACGTCAGCATCAATCCTGATCCAACAGCTGTAGATGAGGTTTCTTCTTTCACTTCTTTGATGCAATGTCAATGAAAACAGCAAAAAAAAATGATTTCTTAGTTGAATGCTTCTTTGATTTGTCACAGAATTGTCCTTCAGAAAGTTTGGAGCTTGATCTTGAGCATTATGAGGTTCCTGCTCCTGCAGCTTCGGCAAACTCGTCCCTTGTTTATGCGGCTGACAATGCAGAGAATCCACGGTCTCTTTCAGCTTCTGGTTCGTTTGTTAATGACAATACCCCAAAGGCGGCATCGAGCAGTCCTAGAGTTTCTGGTGCTAGCGTTGATGGATCGCCATCTGCAAAGGTTCTACTTTGATTAGTTGCATGCTAGATGAGTTAATGGTCATCTTTCTTATTTTTATTTTGGCATGCTTCTTACCTATAGGACATGAATATCATTGTTCCCGATTCCTCGGATTCATATTCGGCTTCAGGAGTGGGTGAGTCAAAGTCAGTGGGGATACTCTCACCTTTCCAGCTCAGAGATGGTCAAAGGGGACTCTTTGTTGATCGTGGTGTTGGATCCCCTAGGCTAGTCAAGTCTGTTAGCGCAAGCTCTTTTTTGGCTGACCTCAAACTTGATGCGCAAATCAAGGTTTGACATGAGCTAATTTATATTTCTAGTTGGATTATCTTAAAAAATTAAGAGTTTTTGACGTAGTTTCACTCTTTTCATTCAAATTGTAAGAATTCAATGCCAGCCGCTGCAGGAGCTGTTGCTGCAGCAGCAGTTGCTGACCAAATGCTTGGACCTAAAGAAGATAGACACCTAGCAATTGTTCTGGTATTTTTTCCATATAGACGCCGTTTATAGTTTCTGCAGGCTTTTCAGCTCATGTTTCCTCGTTTAATTGTTGGGAGCTAGATGGCTGGCTATTTTGTTTTATGTATTAACCTAAATGAAAAAAGGACTGATTGTTCTGATTCACACCATTTCCATCATATTGTATTAGGTAGGCCTGCCAGCTCGAGGAAAGACTTTTACTGCAGCAAAGTTGACAAGGTATCTACGCTGGTTGGGCCACGATACAAAACATTTTAATGTTGGAAAGGTTTGCTATTATTTTTTCTTGCGTGATCTGCAATTTGCAACACTTGTGAAGAGATTGACTCAATCATTGCTCCATTTCTTCACAGTATCGGCGGCTAAAACATGGAGTTAACATGGTAAAGCTGGATTTTAAATCAGGGTTTATAAGTATCTGCCCTCCATTTTGGATGATTTGTGATGGACATTGAATGAACTTTTTGTAGTCTGCTGATTTCTTTCGGGCTGACAATCCCGAAGGTGTAGAGGCACGAACTGAGGTAAGTGGTGATTTGAATTGCTTAGTTTAGCCAATTTGCGAGTCTGCGACTGTCTCTTCTAATTTGTGCGACTAAATTCATCTATATGGTACTTTAAACTTAATTCGTTAGATTGGGAGATGTTTAATTCAGTGATCAATGTTAACACTATCCATCTTATTATTTGCACATAGTTTTAACATATCACATTCCACTAGGTAGCAGCACTTGCGATGGAGGACATGATAGCTTGGATGCAAGAAGGTGGTCAAGTAAGTATTTTGTCAGTTGGATGCTTTTCCTGGTTTTTTTTTTATCTTTCATTCTAAATAGTTCATCTTTAGGTAGGAATTTTTGATGCAACTAATAGCACACGGGCTCGACGGAATATGTTGATGAAAATGGCTGAAGGGAAGTGTAAGGTACTGAAGCTTCGAAATGTTGATTCTTATCTTTTATGTTATAGTGTGTCTTTCAAAAAATTCTTTTGATGCAGCGCTTTTAGTACTGTCACGACCATTTTCGGCTAGTATTGAATTTGTGATTATTTCAGTCACTGATTTTCCTTTTATCTGTCATGTAGATAATTTTTCTGGAAACAATATGCAATGATGAACGCATTATTGAAAGAAACATACGTCTTAAAATTCAGCAAAGTCCTGATTATGCAGAAGAGTACGGTGCCTCTGTCAGCAACTTAATTTTCTCTTCCTAGTAGACTTCTTTTACCTGTCAACTTGCTTATGCCATTCTGCAGGACGGATTTTGAAGCTGGAGTGAGAGACTTTAGAGACCGTTTGGCCAATTATGAGAGGGTCGGTGTACAAACCTGCAGCTTATATACGTGTCCTAATTACTTTGATAAAGCGTAGTGCTTAGTTGACTCAGTTGTGGTCTTGGTACTGGATTCTAGTGCTGAGTTTGTTCTTTTCTTTATAGGTTTATGAGCCTGTTGAAGAAGGTTCTTACATCAAAATGATTGATATGGTCAGCGGTAATGGTGGACAGATACAAGTATGTTTTCTTATATGTGCTTGATGAAGAAATGTGTCACTGATGGCGTTTTTATCTGATCTCTATAGAATACTCTATAGTTTTGACTATTCCTGAATGTTAATCTATTACTTTTGCAGGTGAACAATATTAGTGGTTACCTTCCTGGAAGAATTGTGTTCTTCTTGGTATGAATTAACCATGTCTCTTGCTTATTTTCTTATTTGAAATGTCTTTCGCCTATTTGTAACATGAAAAATCAGCTTACAAGTTATATACTTGCAAGGGTGATTAACTCCTCGTCAACATTCATTGGCGAATGCAATAAGAATAAGTTTAGTGATCACGAGATCATTATCTTTGGAAGCTGATTTTATGTACCTTCAATCAGGTGAATACGCATCTCACTCCACGACCAATACTACTCACTCGGCATGGAGAAAGTATGGATAATGTTAGAGGCCGAACTGGAGGAGACAGTGTTATAAGGTATGTCTTTGCTCAGTTTCTTCCAAATTGTAAATTTGAATATCTTATGCCAATTGCTGCTCTGAGCCGATGCCTATGGGTTCTAGCTTCCTTTTATTTTCCTATTTCATCTTATTCAATAGTTTGGGTTGACTACTCTTGCTGCTTTTCCTCGGTTGCCCATTTTTGTTTTAGTTCACCTCTTCAGTAATATGCTAACGTTAGCGTGAAAATTGTATATCTTGTTTAAAATGTGAAATCGTGTCCTCGTAACTTTGTCAATTTTGAAACGCAGTGAATCTGGAAAAATTTATGCAAAGAAACTTGCCAACTTTGTCGAGAAGCGACTCAAAAATGAAAAGGCTGCTTCGGTAAGTATTGCAGACTGTTGCAACATGTTTGAATTTTGATGTATTGGCAATTGTGTCAAAGAAAGCTTATTGGCAACTGTGAAACCTCTGTATCAGTCTAGCAAGCTCCAGAAAGAAGTATTGAGAATAAATATGGTCACACAAGTTTTAGCTTTCGTACACCAACCTAGGCATTAAAACCATCCTTGAAACCCTTTTCTGTCACACAAGTTCACAAAGGCCCAAGCAGTTCCGTACTTGGTTAATTTGAAATCATAAAGTTTTTGATAATACGGTAATGTTGATCGACGTTGTCTATTTTCAGATTTGGACCAGTACACTTCAGAGAACAATCATGACAGCAAGTTCCATTGTCGGATTTCCAAAGGTAGGTATCTCTCAACTCTCAAAATGTCTTGTAATTATAAGTTGATGTGTAAGTAACAATCAAGTTTTCCTATTTTCATATGTAGGTGCAATGGCGTGCCCTGGACGAGATCAACTCTGGAGTTTGCGATGGAATGACATATGAAGAGATAAAGAAGAACATGCCGGAAGAGTACGAGTAAGTGGCTTGGTAGAATCTGTATATATTTATAAGTTTTTATTATTAAGAGTTCTAAAAGAATGTGAGAAAGGGAACAAAAATTATGTTCAATGAGGAAAATAGAATAACTTTATAGTTTTTTGCTCATCATAAAGCCACGAAACTAGATTGTAAAGTGCTGAACAAAAAAAAACTTACTCCCATGTTGCATACTGTACTGCATTAACGTAAGCTCTATGCTACAAATCTGAAACGGGCAATAGGCTCTTACTCTTCTCTAATCACCTTGTGGTGCATATGACTGCCAGATCTCGGAGAAAGGACAAACTGCGATACAGATACCCCCGTGGAGAGTCCTACCTCGATGTAATTCAACGGTATGTCGTTTCTTTTTTGACATTCAGTCATAAAATAAAAACCTCAAGCAAACATTGCTTCTTTGGCAATATAGGCTGGAACCTGTGATCATTGAGTTAGAACGACAAAGAGCTCCTGTCGTCGTCATATCTCACCAGGTTACACTTAGAAAAACACAGTACACAAATGTTGAATTGATTTCAATGACTTGTCAATGAGTTCCTCTTACTTGGTTTGTACACAGGCCGTTCTGAGGGCCTTATATGCATATTTTGCGGATCGTCCCCTCAAAGAAATACCCCAGATCGAGGTAATGTGAATTAGAAAATTTGAAATTTTGCATGATTAAAATCGTTTGAATGGATAAGACGGACACGTAATAAGATCATTGCTATCTAACAGATGCCGCTGCACACTATCATAGAGATACAGATGGGAGTTTCTGGTGTGCAAGAGAAGCGCTACAAACTCATGGACTGATTACAACAACCACAATTTCAGTCGAATAGAAAGATTTGGAGATATTGGGTTACAGTTTGGCCTCCTAGTTCTTAGTTTTTATCCTTTGAATACTTTTCTTTACAGTCTCACATGTCTTGTAATACCAACATGTTATATCTTCTTACAGTAATTAAATTTTACATTATAGATCTAAATATCTGTCGTCGCAATCAGTTCTTAGCATACTGTTTGGTTTCCTTGGGTTCAGACTTCACACTGAACGTGCAATTTGCCTGAGTGTAATAGTTAAAATTTACGTGAACAATAAGAGGATGAAACGTTCTAATTGCTCCACCTATAATTCTCTCTTAGCTGCATTTTCTAATCATTTTCTAAGCTCACGTCACGTTAATGTACAGCGCAGTTTATGGTAATCAACTAATGATCGATTCACTCTGATCAAAAAGATATATTTTGGTAATATTTCATCTCAGTCAAATACAAAAACATAGAAGAAAGATGCAACTTCCACATATATATTTCGGGTCCATATATTTCTGATCTTTCGATAAAAAAATTTCATTTTTTTCATAAAACATAGGAAGTAAAACCAATAAAAAATTTCTTTCAATTCATCCATAGAGTTGAAAACCTCTTTCAAAAATTGTCTTTGATCCAATTCGTAGAAATTAATAGAAAAGACAAATCCCTTATGATACATCAAATCCGGGTCAATCGAGTCACAGTTTCACAAAGTGTATAACTTGTACAAATCTTTCTATTTTTCTCAAAAAGAAAACATCATATGAACTAGATTGAAAGTATCTGTCATCATAAAATTAGGATTCATTCCTTATCGCAAATATTCATTTGTAGTATATCATATCTCAACAGATTGGCGTAATTTTTCTACTGCATATAAAAATATAAAATTGACGATGTCGAGTAAACAATAAAAAAATCTATTAATCCAACAAAAAGAGAGAGAATAAGACCGGAGAAATCACGAATTGGATCTTAAATTGATAGGTAATAAAAACATCAATTAATAACAGCCTAGTGGTCCCGGCGGGGCTCGAACCCGCGACCTTCGGCTCATAAGACCAACGCTCTAACCAACTGAGCTACGAGACCTCTGCAAATCAAATGTGCCACTAATTTTTAATTTCAAATATCTTAATCATGTATAATGTATACCTAGTATCCATGGTTCTTGTGTTGACAGTATAGCTTTCCAGAAGAATTATGTAACATTTTGAACCCTCACATCAGCTCATATGATAAATCATCAATCATTCTCTACTATGTATGATATATTATCATGTTGTCTTATTATATGTCAAGTACGATATTTTATACCTATGATAAAAAAACTTATAAGCAAATCATCTCCATATATTATTTTATGGTCAATGTTAGAATGAGTAATGGGTCACAGTCCTCATGTTAACGTTCTATCTTCAACCCTTATAGACTCCTAATGATACCGATACATATGGGTCATTGGTCTCAACCCAACCCAAGTATACATTGTTAGAACTTGTGGTTTTAGTTTCCTTATTTAAATTTGAAAAGCCAAACGAGAGAGAATAGAGTTTGATCAACATTTGATTGTCATGTAACTTGAGACCTATCACATTTTAGAGTATCATGTTACAGCACGAAAGAAAGTGAAGTTGTTTTATAGCAGGCCTCTGATGTTGACGTACGAGGATAAATAGGTTTTGATACGTTCCAACAAATCCAACATCGTATTGACTCCTTTCATGCAAACCAGAGGGAAGCGATTCACTTTGACACTGCGAATGAAGTCGTCGGATGAATACTTGGCACACGCGCCAGGCACTTTATCACCTTTGTAAGCCTTGCAGATGTAGCTTATGAAATTTTCATAATCCTACAGTAAACATAATATTAGGTAAGTTCAAAGCCAAGAAACATCAAGCACATATACATGCAGAGAACTGATTCTAAACTACCTAGGCCTATCTAATCCACAAGATCGATCCTGACCATAATCAGGTGAAACATTTAGCCTTTGACTCCAAAATTTTTAAAATAATTATTTTTTTTGACAAACAACAAAAAATAATTGTATCTATGTACTATGTTACAAAATAATTAACATAAACATAAACCTCTATATTTATAACATTTTAATTAAAACTCTTACTTAATTGTTTATAACTCCCAAAACCTCAGGACAAAAAAAAGCTCTCCATCATTTTCTCAAGAGTATTGAGTATAGAGATAGTCGTGAACAGAGATTAAGAGAGCTTGTATTGTTCACGGTAAGCATTCAATATATTCTAAAAGGAATCATATTAAACGAACCTCATAAAGTGGCTGACCATCCACGACTACCCATGGAACGTATTCATGAGGCGGCTGAAGTGCACTCGTTTCTGCAGCATACTGCAACTCAAGCTGCAGCAAGTGAAAAAAGATTAGCACCAAATGCACCAATCTGTGAACTATACATCCCAGAAGCTTGAAAACAAGAACATGGTACATGGATACAAATATCTTACATTAAAATAAAACGGTTTAAAAAAAAAAGTGAGTTTATTAAGCATAAAACTGCTCAGAATATCCCTTCTATAACCAGACTATTCCAATGCTCATAAAACAACTTGTGGTGAAAAGCTTTATTTTATTATTTTTTACCAAAAAAAAAAAAAGAAAGACATTGTGGTGGAATGAAACTAATAAAGAGAAGGGACTACTAACCTCTTGTCCATGTCCACTGCTGAGGCAATCAGCAACAGGCTTTGAGCTCAGATTGAGCTTCTCGTAACAAGTCTCCCACTTGTCATACTTGTCTTCTGTCACCAAACTCTCAACACAGTAGATAAAAGGGAAATGATCGCTCTGCATAACGAAAGTGACGGATCTCACAAATCTATATGTCTAAGAAGAGTATAACTTGTTTCGCACGTCAAACAGATCTCATCATCAGACTTACCAGTTTCGGCCAAGAATCAATTGCACAAGCTTCTACCGTATCCAAGAAGCATTCAGTTGCCCCGTGCTGCAACAACAAGCAGACAAGGTTTATGTAATCGAATCTGATTCTGTAGAAAGAAACAAGGAGTATACCTGGCAAAGGGCAGTGACATTGTCGGGGCGGAGGTAGGTGTTACCCCAGGGAGACAGATGGAGATCGACAATGTATGTCAGATCGTCTTCAAAGAGCTTCAACTATGAATGAAGAACAGGCTGGACAGAGAGACTCATAGTACAGACTCAGCGAGACTTTCGACGAAGATGGTAGAGAAACGCCAGAGAGATCAGATGATGATGATGAAGACAATGATACAAAGCAGAGAAGAAGGGAAGCGTAACAGATCAGGAGAAGATGTTTGCTCTTCGGCATCGACGCCATGATTGTAGAGACGAGCTTTGACTTTTCTTTAAAGACAATTACATAACAATATACCTCGATGCTCGCGAAAGGTGACAATAATTTATTATGGTAATGATTAAAGACACGTGCTATATATCATACTGTATTTTGTAATGTTTTTTTCTCTCTTCTACTTGGGCTTGGTAAAGATGGTAAACATTAGATGTAAGACTATTTAAACGGAGGACTTCGAGGATGTACTCACCGGAGATCATATAGATCAAACACAAATAGAGAAAGGTGATCTCCGGAGAATCGGTTCGTGTAACTAATACATGCTCTAATTTTAAATGGGCAGCTGACAAAAAAAAAAGACTCGATTTAAACCAAATTGAGACAAAACAACTAAGGAAATCCACTAAAAAGACTTGCAGATTAAAAAAAATTATTTGATGAGAGTACACACGGTTTTAGATGTTAGAACCTAAACGCAACTGGAACTAGGAAAAAAAAGAAGATAGAATACGAAAATATGTAGAAGGAAATGCTTTGGAATACCATTGATTTGGATGTGAATTTGGCTCGAACCACGCTGCTGTTACCGTGAGGCCTTTTAGGTTTTAATGGGACTCAGTTTACATAACGGGCCCTTTCAAAACTAAAGCAAATCATGTTTTCTAATGAGCTAATAAATCAGTTAATTTGCCAATTAAAAACAAAAAATGTTCATTTGGTCACAAAGAAACTGAGAAGCTTAGAGCACCTCCATCGGTAGATCTTGGAGGAGGTACTAAAGTAATTAAGGCAAAAAATTAAATCATAAATGGTTTTATCAGACAGGAGCGCTCCTTGATTAGGTGATTTAAGGACTGGTAAAGATTTCAGACGTGGCAGCAGGGGATTGGCTGGGTCATTTTAGACGAAAAGTCTCGAGGTCGGTTGGTCTTTTTCATTTTTTTTTCATCTTCGATGTCATCAACGACATCTCTTCCTCCTCTCTCTGTCGAAATCTCATTGATGATCTTTGATCCGTCTGTTCGTCGGTGATTATGGCGTTCTCTTGTGTGATTTCGTCGAAATCCCATCATCGGGTCTTCCTTTCTCGTCGCTCTATCTCTATCTATCAAACCAGAGAAGAAGAAGAAAAGAGAATCGGACATGGCTTTGCCGAGCAAACGCCGAGAGATGGAGATGATGAAATTGTATGTGCTCAATTTTCTATCTTGTAGTTCATCGAATTCATCTCTCGATTTGGCTCTTTTTTTTTTTAATAGACATATTGGATCTGTTGATGATGATGATCTCTTTCTAATTCATATATATGTCTTCCTTCTTCTTGTAGGATGATGAGTGATTACAAGGTGGATACTATCAACGACGATTTGCATATGTTCTATGTCACTTTCCATGGCCCCACTGACAGTAATCCCTCCAAAAAAAAATCTTTGATTTTGTTCTTGTCAACATTCCTCATAAGCTACTTGTCGATAGAATAAGAGTCTTCATAGATTCACCATCTTTGATTGAAAAACGATAGCTTTTTAAGTGCCCTATCTCTTTGTTGTTGTTTGTTTGTTGTGTGAAGGTCTTTACGAATGAGGTGTGTGGAAGATCAAAGTCGAACTCCCTGAAGCTTATCCTTACAAATCTCTTTCTGTTGGTTTCGTTAACAAGATTTATCACCCCAATGTTGATGAATCGTAAGTCACTGAGCTTATCATTTACCAATCTTGATCACTCTCTCAACCTATATATGCTTCTCATGTTTTGTGGCAGTTCTGGCGCAGTTTGCTTAGATGTAATAAACCAGACATGGAGTCCAATGTTTGGTAATTTATATATATATTCTCTGTGTCTTGATGCGAGACCGTCCTGCCTATGAGCTCAAAGTCAAAGGTTCATCTCACTCACTCTTCTTCCAACTTGCTTCTCTATTCAATTAAACTTCTCATGGACACATTGGTAATCTTTGACATTTCAAGAATATTGCAAGAGATATGCTAAACCAGAGGACTAGGGCTGGGACTTCGGATATTCGGTTCGGGTTCGGATAAGATCCGATCGGGTCCGGGTTTTTCGGATAAATGAATTCTATACCCAATGGGTACTTAGTAAATTTCGGTTCGGGTTTCGGATCGGGTACTACCGGTTTCGGGTCGGTTCCGGGTACCCGTTTCTTATGTGAATTATATAAATATTTACAAAATAAAATAATTATATACCAGTTTTTTATTTATTTATTTTATTTTTTAAAAAAAAGTTAATAGAAATCGTATATATATTAGTAATATGTATTAAATACAACGAAGTTGAACTAGTCTAGTGGTATTGCAGTTGTTGCTTTGCCTATCCAACCCGGGTTCAACCCTCGAAAGATACAAATCTATGTTTTTTAAGCATAGAATTCGGGTTAAACGGGTACCCGTTCGGTTTCGGGTAAAAACCGGAACCGAACCGATACCCATGGATAATTAACACTAATACCCATCGGATAAATTGCCTAGAACCGAAACCGAACCGAACCGGTCCATTTCGGGTCGGTTCCGGTTCGGGTATTCGGTTATGGATAAAAATCCCAGGCCTACAGAGGACATAGGAGCACCTGAGGAGATCTCAAGTGATGACGATGATGATGATATACTGCACGAGAATCCATAGAACTGCATTGCTCCCCTTAGAATATACTGCACGTCAGATGCGAGTTCCATAACCCCTACGTACTCTAGCCTTTCTAACCGGTGATCTATCTCTCGCAGTTCCAAAATATGTTTTTATGTAATTTTTATTAAAATTTTTATGTATATTTTTATTTAAAATCATTCTACTTAAAAAAAAATATTAAGAATCCCATAAGAGTTCTTCCATTGGAGGAGTAAAAAATTATCTCCACTAACTAAGGTTCTAAACTTGTCAAATCACATTATATATTCTTAATTTAATCATTAGAGCTTCTAATGGGTCCTAATGGATGGAGATGGTCTTATTACAAAACTATAAGAAAACTGATAATCCATTGAAGACTTAATATTTCATAGGTTCTTGTCAAAAGCAATTATTTTCTTTATTTTAATATTAACATATTCTCATGTTATGCGTACACTATAATAGGTATTCAAATTCAAGTGTTCCGTCGATATTTTTATACGTATGTATTCAAATGTTTCCATAGATATTTTCGAATACTTTGTATACTAGTCAAATGCATGTATTTATATTAATATAAAAGAAAGGAAAATAACATTACATTATTGCTTTCTTTTGTGACTCGGCTAGGAATTAGTGAGCTCCAAAGGAGCAGTGAGAGAGGTCCCACAACTAGCATTCCAAGCTGGACTCTCCAAACCAATCAGCTTGGGACTATCCCGTCGCTTTTGGGATAAGATGCCACATCCTATACTAGTTACATCACATATACAAGTATTAAAGAAAATACTGTAAATAATATCTATATATCTATATATGTTCTTTTTGTTTGAGGTTGGATAGACACCGAAAGAAAATATAAGAGTGGAGAGAAAAAAAAAACTGAGGAAAAGATAAGACATATATGGATACACAAAGATTACCCAAGAAAGAAGAAGATGATTATCAACCTTCTTCAACCATCGAGTCCATAAATGATTTTGACAGCATTTTCGACCTCAACCTTGACGGTTCAAAATGCTCTCAAGAACTCACCTGGGATTTCTTTAAAGAAGATCATGAAGATGTAGAGGAAGAAGAGAAAAGATTGAGTACTGATCAAGAAGGCTCAAGTTCTGGGGGTTGGGATAATAATATGTCGACGGATTATGAAGACAAAGAGTTGAGTCTGAAGCTGAACTTGAACCATCAAGAAGTTATTAATGCTTGGTCTGATCGCCCCCAGCAACCTCTGTGGACAAACACTTCACTGCTAAGGGGTCCGGCCAATGCCCTTTATGTTAGTTACCGCTTATCTCTTACTTGTTGTGCAAGTCATGGTTAGTAATTTAATTTTGATTATTAGCATTGATGATTTATATTCAGAGTGGGGAAGTACCGGTGATGGATGAAGGGAGAAACATGAGACGAGAAGCGAGTGTGTTAAGATACAAAGAGAAGAGACAAAGTAGGCTCTTCTCTAAGAAGATAAGGTATCAAGTCCGAAAGCTTAACGCCGATAAACGACCTCGTTTCAAGGTCACTCTCTTGTTCCTTTTTAATTATCGTTATTTACTTTCATAACACTGATTAATTTTGTGCTAAATAACCCTACAACTCTAGAATTTCTTATGAACTTTCTTGCGATGGATTTCTTTTCAATTATTTGTAGGGTCGATTCGTGAGAAGAGAGACTTAAAAAGGAAAAGAAAATATCTGGAAGGAAAATATCTCCAATCTTCGATATGTTTTTTTTAGTAGTACTATTATTATGACCAAAAAAAAAGTAGTACTATTATTATGAATATTTTTTATTTTCATATGTATTTGTGCTTTCTGAGATATCATTATCATCTTTTACAACTTTGTCAAATTTGAAACGAAAATATCTCCTCGACGAAAAGAAAAAGAGATGCAAAATATCTTATAAAGCAAAGGAGTTGAAGATTACATTAAGAGGACGTTTATGGTAAGTCTTTGTTGAGTTCGGTGGGGCCTAAGTCTAAAGAGGTTCCATCACCACATGTTTAAATCCAAAACTACCCAATCCGTTGTCGGGGTCAGTGTACCAAACTGTGTATCAACAGAAAAACTTCATATTACTGTCAGTGAGTGATAATGCTCCTTTTACAACAGACGTTCAGATTCTGCTGAAGCGCTCAGTTAATGTTATTGTAAAAAACTATGTATTTTCCATTTAAAAATTTAAACTAAAACGTTTTAACACAATCTAACGTTTTTATCTCTTTGTAACTATGTTAGTAATTGATGCAGCCCAAATTCTGGGTTGACCAAATTGGTTTCCGAGGTTCAAATCGGATTGACCCTAGATGAGGTCTAATGGTCGATATGGCCAATATCCAACTTGATAACCTGAAACAATTGAAAGATGAAACAGAGAATAAGAAGGTGATGAGATGAGAAGAATGGTCGGATTGATGGATGTAATGGAGCTAAGCTTGCTGGTTGTATAACACTCTCAAGCCTTGGCCGGTGGATGGGATGGATAGATAGATATGGATCGACTCTCTTAATCAATGGACGAACAGATAGTCTTGAATCACACAAGGCTCCCTGGACGTGGCTTCAATAGGTCTTAGTGAATCACACACAAAGAACTAGAGAACTAACAACAAAGAATTCACAACTTTGTTTTAAAAGAAAAACAGTTTCTTATTACTTTCAATGATCAAGGGTGCTTTACAATGAACTATGACCTGAGCTTATATAGGCTCGATATTGGGTCTACTACAACGTTTTAATACTCTAGAAAGGAAAGAAAATACACGAAAAATAAAGCTAATGGTCTTTGTCTTCAATAAACTAGCCGTTAGGCTGATTTGTGGCTATTTGGAAGAACTGATCTTGTATCTTGATATCTTGGTTTTGTATCCACGAAATAGGATTCTCTGGTTGCTGAATAAATTCACATTGATTTTGGTATCTTCTGGTTCAAAGGGAAAGAGCCGTTGGTCCTTAACTCCTCCAAGCAAGAATGAATCCGAAAAAGGTAAGTTACTCGAAATGAAGATCTTCTTATTCCCATGCTTGCTGGTGTGTGGTAAAATCATGTAAGGCTCTTCTGGATCGTGAGATTTGTCCTCTGGATGTCTTGGATCGATTATGTGGAAGTTGCCTTAGTTGAGTAATCTCGGTTTGGAGATTGTTGGTCGAATTGATTTCACAATCTTTCCATAATTGGCTCCTTATACTCAAGGGCTGGAATGATGGCTTTGTATCTGGACAGTTTTATACTGTAGGAAAGCTTCTTAGAAACATCTTGATTGCTGAAATAATGGTCGAAATCATTCCAAGCCTGGTGAGAAAAGAGCTGTTGGGAATTCATGGCTTTTGACTCCAAAAATGACAATTCTGGTCTTGGTTGATTCTGAGTATTCTGGTGGATGCTGGTGCAGCTGTAGGTTTCCTGATGAGTAATTAATTGATAGGTTGGTCGTTGGTGCTCTATTCCTCCAAATGTGAAAGCATCCAAAAATGGTAAGTACTGTCTCTTTTGATTCCATGTAATCTGGTGCATTCTGGTGCATGATAAGAACGTGCCTGACTCTTCTGGACCTAGGAGTGTCAATTCGGGCTGGCCCGGCCCGGTCCGGCCCAAACCCGCTAAACCCGTAAATATTTGAGCCCGGCCCGGCCCGAAAATAATTTGGGCCTAGAATTCAAAGCCCGGCCCGGCCCTTATAGGGCTACAGGGCTTTTCGGGCTTTTGTGGGCTTTTCGAAAAATAATTTGTCATTGTCACTTCCATCGTTTTCATACATGTGAATTTTCATTAAAAAAGAGTTTCATTTTTTAAAAATAAAAAAAGTATAAAGTGAGTTTAAAATTTTCTTGTCTATCACAAATTTTTTATTTTTTCGTATGTTTTAAAAACATTTTATACACAAACCAAATTTAATAAGATTTAAATAATCAAATATCAATTAAAACAAAAAATATAAGAGAACAAAATTTATGATAAACATGGTCAAACGTTTTATACTTTATATTTTGAAAATAAAAACATGTTGTACATGAAAGAAGAATGTACTTTTGTAAAATTTAAAATGTAACACTTGTAATGATGAAACAATAAAGTGCATTAAAAACTTTTATATTTGCTTTATTAGAGTTTAGATAAAAATATTAAAATAATATATCAATACTAATAATAGTTTCGATTACAAGAAAGAAGGATAATATTTACGCTAAAATATAAATTTCGGGTTTTCGGGCCGGCCCTAGCCCAAACGGACTTAAGCCCAAAATACCCAAAGCCCAAATGGGCTTAGCCCGAAAGGCCCAATTTTTTTTTGGGCTTATAAAGCTAAGCCCAAACCCGGTAATTTTTAGGGTTGGGCGGGCTCGGGCTACGGGCTTCGGCCCTAATTGACATGTCTATCTGGACCCTTGTATGTGTCTCCTGATTGCATAGATAAATCTTATGGTCGCCAATTTTTGGTTTGCAACTGATTAAACCACTGACCTTCCAAATAAGGCAAGTCGGGCCACCCTTGATTTGAAAATGGCATATCTTCTAAACCATTTATCCTTTTGATATGAAACCAATTCGCCGCGTTCTCTTTTTGAGTGTAGAATCTACGAAAATTGGTTTCGTGGAAAACTTCCTCCTGGTTGGTGAGATATGAAGTTTTTACTGAGAACATATCCTGGCTGGTCCTTTGGTCGGCTGATTGGTGCAACTGATTGGCCTCAGGTTCGGCTACTGATTTGACATCAGTAATCCAAAGTTTTTTTCACCAAATGCAAGCAATCTGGTGATGTAGATGAAAGGAGTTCATGCACGTTGTTGAGAAGTTTGATCCTTTGTAACTTGGTTAAGATATTACATAAGCTAATAGAGAACAAGAGCTGAAACAGTTACATCATTTCATAAAAAAACTCAAAACCAAGTCGAAGCCGAGTTGATGTTCTTTGGATGTTATAACGAAGTATATAAAAAGAATGGTGTTAAGATAATTCAACAATACTATATTTTAAGGATATACTAGATTTTAACCCGCACGTCCGTGCGGATAATTTTTTATTTTATAAATATATTTGATATTATTACAAATGTTTTAAATATACAAATTTCATTTTATTATTATATATTGTGTAACTCATAATTTATTTTTATATTTCTTATTCGACATTATTAACATATTAACATATAGTGATTTGTTTCATACATTTTACTTTGTTATTTACTAATATATTTTCGAGTTAGGTCCAATAAAATAACAATATAAAATAATCAAATAGATTATCTCCTTTAAAATACGTTTTTTTCTTTAATTTATACATTTTTCTATATTACATTTTAAAATTGTATTTATTTATATTATAGAAAAGAAATATGTTTAAGAGAATTTATATTTACATGTTGTGTTTAAAAAATGTACTTTAACATATATTATTTTAGTATTTAGCGGGATTGATAAGGAAAAACACTATTTTGTTTAAATAATATAGCCCTATTATTTTAGTAGATTTTATATATATTAGCATATAACACATTATTTTAGTAAATTTTATTGATATATGATATTTTGGATGTTATGATATTGAGTTTTCTTTTTATTTTTAATTAAGATTTCAAAATATTAGATTGCTTTAATTTTTACAACATATATAGTTTTCTTTTTCTTGGTGCATTTCAAAAAGTTATTCTTTATTATCTATGATTTTATCTTTTGTAAAATTTGAAATATATCATTTTGTGTTTGAATATTTATTTTCAACATTTTATATTTTGTCAAGAAAATTTTAAAAAAATACACAACTATTTTTCAGTTTAGAAGATTACATGAATTTTGAATTTGTTTTTGTTACTACGTTACTACACTATCTTATAAAAAAATATTTGAATTTTGGTAATATTTTCTATTTTCTTCTCAACATATTTCTTTATAATTAAAATAAAAATATATAATTAAAATTTGATTTGTCATTAATACTTTAAATGAATTACTAAAATTTAATAGTTTTCTAATAACATATTTTTAAATAGTATATGAACTAAAGGTTATTATATATTATTATATTTTTATATAAACATTTTAAACAATATATTGTTGAGAGTTTCAAAATAAATAAAAAGATAATATATAGTTGTAGATATTAAAGTTTAACATATTTTAATTTATTTATTTTTGTATAAAAATCTTACATAGTTTACAAATTTTAACCTATTTTAATGATGAGTGATAATTTATTTAGATGATTTTTTAAATTGTTTTTGTTAATTTACCTATTTAATAGAATTTTGTCATATTTAATTCATATAGCACTTCTATTTTTATATAACACAGAATATAATTATAGAATTTATAAAGAATAGTATATAATTTTTATTTTCTTGTTTTATAATAAAATTTTAGTTAACATTGATTTATAACAATATTATATTACTAATTACCAAATTAATTAATATGTTATTGTATAAAAATATTTAAAATTTTTAGTAAGATTTTGTTAGATTCTTTCTCAACAGATTTTGTTATAATTAAAAAAAAAATTCAAATTTAAAGTTGGTTTATTATTAATGTAAATAATCAAATATGTTATATTACCTAATTCTTTAAGTGGTTCTACTATGACTTGTTAGTAGTAGATAAAATAGGACCCTAAATTAATAGATTAGATATAAGAATTTGAAATAATTAAAAATACATGTAATTTCTAACTTATTCTGTATTTCAAAAAAAGAAATTTTGCAAAAGTTATATTCTTAAGTTTGGCACTTATGAAATTATGTGATTGAAGTTTATTTAACGACATAGTGTGTTCATAATAGCAGGTATCTCTAAGTATAACAAAGATTCAATCAAGTTAGAGCAAATTAACATATTGCACGAAAATAAGGTGTAAAAAGAGATCGTATCTAATCTATCTACTTAAGAAAAGAGGAACCAAACAAATACATATTCTTTGTGTGATGATATTATGTCGATGAGAAACTTATAAATCAACTTAGAGCAAGTATCATCTTTAGTAAAAGAGGTCCAAATCAAAGTTATTGTATTGCTAATATAATTGTATATATACAACCGGTCTACATTAACAGATTACATAGAACGTAATTCGTTTGTTATACTTATAATAGAGTACATCCAGAATTAAATTAAATCGTGTTAATATATTGGTTTACTTTTAATAGATTTTAATGTTGGTTTAATGGAAGTTGTCCGGTTCCATTTGTAACAGCAGTGTGTTACATAATAATTAGATTGTAACAATCTTGAAATGATCCATAAATTAAGCAGCTTTCTAACAAACTTGAAACAGTCCAAAACTTAAATGACAACATTAATGGTAGATAAATTTAGGATTCTATTTTAATAGAGTAGATGTAAGAAGATCTCGTTTTCACCCATAGGCCTTTTGTACAAAAATGTTGTTTTCAAACTTTTAATAATAACAATTTAATGAGACGTGCATACTTGTTCCAGATTTTGCAACACATCGGACGTGCCCGGACTGAAATAAGTTATGTAATAGATGAATCAAACAGACGAGACATCGGTTCATTTACCAATCCTTAAACTTCCACCTATAATTACTTGTGGATTGAGTAAACATGGAAACTCAAAGTCCAGATCAATACTTGAATAGCTGCTGACTTTGCTTCAGTTATACAAAAACCATGTAACTTTCAATCTTGTGGTGAATTATCATCCTTGTTTCCAGAGGTTAAAATGGTGTAACTAAGATGGAATTAATATAGTCTAAAACAACAAGCACCAGTGGTCTAGTGGTAGAATAGTACCCTGCCACGGTACAGACCCGGGTTCGATTTCCGGCTGGTGCATTCTGAGCTATGAAGAAATGGGCAGTAGCGTCGGTTGGGTCCTTCGCATTCATCTGACCTCCAGATGATACAGCCGCAACTAGGGATGTTAACGTAGGGTAAAATAACCCAGCCCAGCCCAACCCACAAATAATCCAATCCAGTTTATACCCAACCTACAAAAACCCAGAAACATCAAGGTTGAAATCCAAACCCAAAAAATAACCCAATATGGTATAGGTTTACCCGTGGGTACCCAAAGTATTATCTTATTTAGTCTGAAGATCATGTAAAATATTAGTATCATTAATGTAAGCTTTAATATATAAAAAAGATTTTGTAATTTTATAGAAAACTTGTTTTAGCGCAAAAACTCGTTTACGATTTTCGGAGAAAATTCACTTTTTCGGAAAAAAATTATTTTGCCATTTTAACCGGAAAACTCATTTTGCGGTTTTAGCAGTAAACCTCGTTTTGACATGAAAACTCACTTATGGTTTTAACGAGAAAACTTGTTAAGTTGTTTTTGTGGTTTTAGCGGAAATTTTTCTTTTTGCAGTTTTTGGTCAGTAAATTTGTTTTTGTGGTTTTGGTGGGAAAACTCATTTTTGCGGTTTGCGGGAAAAATAATCTTTCTGGTTTTTGCGGGAAAACTTGGTTTTGCGGTTTTGGCAGAAAAACCTGTTTTTTACGGTTTTGTCGGGAAAATTTGCTAGATTTTGGCGGGAAACCCGTTTTCGATTTTGGCGGGAACAATCTTTTTGCGATTTTGGCGGAAAAACTCGGTTTTACGGTTTTGCGAGAAAATTTGGTTTTGCGGTTTTGGCAGGAAAACTCGGTTCTGCGATTTTGGCGGGAAAACTCGTTTTTGATTTTGAAGGGAAAACTCGGTTTTGCGGTTTTGGCGGGAAAACTCGATTTTCGGTTTTGGCGGGAAACTCGGGTTTTCAGTTTTGGCGGGAAAAATCGTTTTTTGCGGTTTTGGCGGGAAAATTGGGGTTTACGATATCGGCGGGAAAACACCTTTTGCGGGTTTTGCGGGAAAACTCGATTTTGCGGTTTTCAGTCGAAAAACTCTATTTTGCGATTTTAGCGGAAAAACTCGGTTATACGGTTTTTGCGGGAAAATTCAGTTTTGCGGTTTTGGCGGGAAACTTAGTTTTATTGGTTTGGCGGGAAAACTCAGTTTTGTGGTTTCGGCAGAAAAACTCGGTCCTTCGGTTTCGGCGGAAAAATTCGTTTTTGGTTTCTATGAGAAGATTTATTTTTACGGTTTCGGCGGAAAAATTCATTTTTTTGGTTTTAACAGAAAAAAACGTTTTTGCAAATTTTATATAACTTAATTAAAATGGTGAAAATCTATATATATAATTGAAAACTCATGGGTACACCATTACCCTTTTGTATTTACTCAACATATAAATATGAGTTATAAAATTAATATTCATGGTTGACCCAATTAATCTTAGATGGGTAAAAACCCAACCCATTATTAGTGGGTTTGGGTAAACTTGTTAACATCCCTAGCCGCAACCCTGAGCTCTCCTTTTAGTCTAAATATTTTTAGTGTTCTTTTTTTGGGTGCAAATACTATTTTTGGTGTTCAGAACTTCAGATACTTTATAAAAATACCAACTGACCTGACTCTGTTTAGATTCATATTTGGGCCTTGCTAATTCCAACTGGATCTGACTGATTATATTCATATTTGGGCCTCATAAAAATAAGCCTTTTAATATCTATAGAAAGGCGTGCTTCGTTCCGAGTCAACTCACTGGCTTCCCTCTTCACCTCCAACATAACTCGTTTTCCAGTCTCAATTTTCCCGGAAAAGCAGCTGATCTCACTCATGGAAGGTTCTCCTCTTCTCTTTATTCTGTTTAAATTCAAAAACTCAGATTCGCAATTTGATTTACGAATTTAGATCTTGTTTATTAGCAGAGAACAACAACAACGCCGGGAGCGACTCAGACTCTAACTCCGTCGAAGAGTGGCAAGACTATTACGAACCGATCTCAGCCGTCGATCTAGACGGCGGAGATAACAATGATGAAGAAAGTTATCTTCCGATCAATGGAGATAAATTCAGCAACGGCCTCTCTAACGGCCATTGTATGATCCAAGAAGCAGTGGACGGAGTCTCTTCTATCAGTATTAACGGAAACGCAGAGGCCAAGAGCGATACCGAAGAAGAGACGGAGACGGTGACGCCAGATTCGGAGATCCGTACGGCGTTTGAGGAAGACGAGCGGCGTAGAAGGTCGCCGTTGTTGGTGGAGAACGCGGCTAGGGTTATGGAGGCAATGCGTGCCATCTCGTTCCCTGGAACGGCTCCTGATTGGGCCTCCGATGTTAATGAGGACCGTTGGGTTGATCAGCTTCGACGATTGAGATCCACTTCTCAGTAACTAAAAACAGTATTGTTCAAATCTCGAGTAGTTTATTTTCGTTCAAGTGGTTTAAGATCTTTCTCAGTATGGTTCAACATTTGAATACCATTTGATTCTGATGTTTCTGTTGATTCACTACGGTAGATAGATAGAGTTTAAAGTTTGGTATCGCTCAGCTGCATCTGTGTCACTGATCTGAGTTTTGTCTGAAACTTCTGTTGGATCAATGCATAGAGTTGAACGTTTAAATCTTTTCTTGGACATGAGAGTCTGGTTCTTGTCATTTTTAAGCTTTCTATATGTAATCTTCAACTTGAACCTGAAGAAACAACACCAAAGCCAGTCATGATCTCTGAGAATAGATTGGTAACAAAAGCATTAAAAAGACTAATCAAGAACCAACATTGTCATTATACCTCTGGTCTAGAGTCGAGAGCACCACGGGACATTCCTACATCAACTCTCCATATGCCGCAACCATATTCACTAGCAATACAAAGTCACAAAACGCATATTTTGTTAGAGAGAGTTGCATGGACCCCTTTTGGTTAAGATCATATGAGGAGTGAGTTACGATAAATGTACCAGTTTACGCCAGATAGCTGGGGAGTATGCCCAACCACCATCGCCTTGGTGCCGACAGCATGAAGAGTGTCCCGGAGAATTTTACTTACCTGATTAGAAACTTGGGATTAGATAGCCGAGGCCTGATTGCTCAATCTGAGAAAGAGTTGTTACAAGCTTAAGCTCGCAACCTCCATAAACCGGTATGAAATTACGAGAAAAAACTAGAGTCCAAGATGCTTCAACAAGCCTAAAGATACGAGCTTATGTCTCAAACTTAGGCCCAAATATGGTCCTACATATGGCTCTATTTCCACTCTGCTCCTGCCCTCAACGTTGGCGCCCTACGTTGTGATCTCCACACGGACCATTATAAGATAGGATATATGTGATAAATAGATTAGTATATATCTTAGATATCTATATTCAATCAAAGAAAAATACTTATAAATTGGAGCGTTCTGATGACTCACTACAAAATTTATATAGTAGATGTGGAGAATTGCATGATAAGCCTTAACAACTAAAAGAATGCATGCACATCTCTTCTGAAATGTTAAAATATACGTACAAAAGGAAACCATTACAAGAAATCAAGGAAATAGCTACGGATTTTTTTGTAGCTAGAGGAAACAATCTGTAGCTAGAAAACATAAGGCAACAGATGGCGACGGATGGAAGCGGTGGCCTCAGCACCGATGCTAACTGTGAATCATCGCCAATTCGTAGCCAGCTCGCAACGGATTCGCGAGAACAACGGTCGTAGCTAATTGCAATGACGTGGCTACCGCATTTTCCCTAGCTCATTAGCGACGTATTTTAGCAAAAGAATTTCCGTGTCCATTTAGCTACAACATTTAACTACAGTATATTCCTAGCAAAATTGTAGCAAATATAGCTATGGATTTTGTTACAAATGCTGGATTAGAAAATATCAACGAACAAAGCTTAATTTTTAAAACAAAAATTTGACTATATAAACGATTTTAAAACATTATATTATTATAAGAAATCTGAAATTATCATACATAACAAAAATGTCGATTTTAAACTTCGAGTACACAAACAAGAAGCTAAACCAATAAGTGAAAACTAAAAGCAGAAGACATCAAACTCGTTTGTTTATTTGGTGGTTGCCATAATTAGATTCCCTTCTTGTTGGTGATGGGGGGGGGGAGTGGATGGAGAAGAGTCAGATGTAGCTGCCACTTCAATTGGTGATGTTTGTGTTTGGAATGCTTTGATGTATTATGTGGTTTCTCGGCTTATGGTATTGGTGATACTGTGACACCTTTAGCTTCACATAAAAGAGTCAGTTGCTTGCTCATCATGTTGACAGCTCCTGTCAGATTTATCAAATCTCGCTCCAACTATCCTGAAAAGTAAAAACAATGGCTGGTGGATTAATGGGATCTTAAATTTCCTATGTGTGTTATTCCAAGTCCAAACAGCATACCTTTATATGGCTTGGCTATCTACAAAACCTGAAGAAAAAAACAAGAGAGCAGATTACTAGACAATATAGATCAAGCATATGAGTCACATATTGCAATTAGCAAATAAATAACTACTCAATCATTTACTAGTAAGTATAAAATACTAAAGCAACAAAACGAGAAACAAAATTACAAAATAATACCGAGTAAGAAGCATGAACTCGTGGAAGTGGTGTGGCTGATGTTTGTGAGTTGGAACCTCCTGGTCGAAGCTGGAGAAGTGTTGTGAAACAATAATGGATTCAACTTCTTTGGCAATTTTCTCCAGACGTTTGGCTACAAAACCATCACTTGTCAATGGGGATCTATAAGAAAAGAAGAACCTTCAGTGAATCTTTTCCCAAAACAAAAGATCAATTTCAAAGACTAATTTTTAAACGAAAAAGAAAACCATTGACATAAACCAGCAAAGCAGAGATAAGAACAATCCTAATCGATGACTAGTATAGAATAATCATTTGTCCCTAAACCGAAACCCTAATCCTACACTGACCCAAATCGAAACCGTAAAATAAAAACCCCCCAGATCGAAACCCTAAGCCTAAACAGACCCAAATCAAAACTCTAATACTGAAACTAATTGAAACCCTAATCGTTGACTAGTCCAGAACAATAAATAGAAGAAGAAGAAGAAGAAGAAGAAGAAGACGGAGAACTATGGACAAATCGAAACCCTAATCTAAAACAAGTCATAGAAGGAGAACTAACGGGGGAGATTTAACTCGGGTGGTCGTAGGCAACGACGATTCACAAGTAGTTCGGTGCAAGCCATGAGGATTCTGGTCAGAAGAAGAGTCGGAGGTGACTCGCTGGTATTGAGAGAGAAAAAAACAGAGAGACTTCGAGAGGTAGAGAGTTCTTTTTTTTTCAAGTGTGGAGACATGTTAGTGTTTGCATAAGTGATAAATTTGGGCCAAAAATGTATTGGAGCCAAAACCAAAAATATTATTGGAGCCAATTTTTGGAGTCAAATCTTATGGAGGGAAATATAGTCAGAACCAAATATTATTCTCTTGTAATCCCTAAAACTATAAATTTCATATTTTAAAGTGTAACCCCTAAAACTACAAATCATCTTTGTCCTGCTTGATACACTGATGATAATATTTCTTCATTTTTTCGATCACTAATTAATTGCCATTGATTAATTGTAACTCCTTTTATCAATTTTACATGTATTATGATTATATTATAGTTTGGATTTAAGTTTAAAATTTAAATATAAGTCCCAAACCACAAACCCCTAAAATCTAAACCCTATACTATAATATCTAACTCAAGTATCAAGCAAAGTAGCAAACATGATAAACATAAAAATTGAAGTGTTTCAAATATATAACACAAATACACATTATCTTAATTCAAACATTACTAGTATCAAACATATATCACAAACAAAAATTTCAAACATATAACACATACATATTAGTTAGATACATAAACATTTATAGCCATGTGTTTCAAACTATAAATCTTTCGGCGACAATTTACTCCTCGCTAATTAGTAGCTATTTAGCTAGAGAGTGGCGACGGATCATATTCGTCGCTAGTTAGCTACGGACCGCTATAAATTAGCTACAAAAATGACATTTTTTTTGTTTTGTCGCTATCTATCGCAACTTTCTTTGCTAATAGTTATGGCTACGGAAATGTCTTTGCTAGTCCTTAGCTATTTTCAATAATTCTTGTAGTGAACTAACGAGATCATGCAAAAAAAGTTATATACCAAAATAGTACATATGTGGTTGTTAATGTTGATATATTGCTATAGAATCTCTTAAATAATGGATTCTCCGATATCCTAACACGAAAACGAGTTTGGAATAGAAGTACCTGCAGCGGGAGGTCACTTGAGATTACGCAAATAATTTACGGTCCAAAAAAAGATATTGCACACGAGGGTAAATCTAACCAACGTGTGTTGTATGCTGGAGATATCTCTAATATCTATACTTAAACTATTAAATTAGTCAACTGCTTTGCTTGATCTTGATCCGATCATAGGTACGTCCCCCCCTGTTGTCTTTCATTTCTAATATTGCGTTCGGTTGGTTACAACTAAAGACAGAGGGAGAAGAACTTGAAGAAGAAGATAAAACTTTAACTTTTGATATCTTTCGACTTAAGGAAAAACATTACAACCTTATTGTCCCTTTTATATACAACTCTATTGTCTCAGCCTTAACCTAGCTTCAGCACGTGATGGCACATTGGTCGAGGGCATCAAATCTGTTCGAGGTGTTGATCCCATGAGCTGGCATAGCCGTACGTCCACAACTTTGGCGTGTCTCCACAGTCTGAGCTTTAGTCTCAGCTTTTGTCTTCATTACCGTTGCAACATTAAGTGCAACGGGCTTCTTCTCCTTCTGTATCTGGGCTTTGTCCGAAGGCCCAATGTTGTTGTGGTTATTACTCCCCCTCAAACTTAGTGTGAGAGGTGAGGACACACCAAGTTTGAACCGTAGCTTGAAGAAGGCGTCTTGAGGAAGCGACTTGGTGAAAATGTCAGCCAGTTGAAGACTTGCAGAAATGTGTTTAACTTCTAGCTTTTTAAGTGCAACCCGCTCTCTTACATAGTGAAAGTCCACTTCAAAATGTTTAGTGCGCTTGTGAAACCTTGGATTGGCAGTAAGACATACCGCAGATAGGTTGTCACAGAGCATCAGCGGTGTGACCGTTTGAGTCAGACCCATGACTTGGAGAAGATTCTGCATCCATGCTACTTCTGATGCGGCAAAGGACATTGTTCGATACTCAGCTTCTGTTGAAGATTTGGAGACTGTTTCATGCCGTTTTGCTGACCAAGAAATGATGTTTGAGCCTAGGAATGTGCAGAATCCTCCTGTAGAACGTCGAGTTTCTGAACATCCGGCCCAATCGCTATCACTGTAACAGACTAGAGTTGAGTTTGTTGCAGCAGATATACCTATTCCCATCTCATTCGTTCCCTTAACATATCTCAGTATTCTCTTGAGAAGAGCAAAGTCTGATACACTTGGCGTGTGCATCTTCTGGCAAATGTAGTTCACTGAAAACTGCAGGTCAGGGCGTGTGAGTGTTAAGTACTGAAGCTTTCCAGCCAAGCTTCTGAAGTAACTCGGGTCAGAGAAGACCTCATCTTGACCATGAAGATCATTGAGCTTGATAGGCAATGGTGTGGGCATAGGAACACAATCGCTCATCCCTGCAGTGTTGAGAAGATCTTGAGCATACTTTGACTGGTTTAAGAACAAACCATCAGTATGTTGATGAACTTGAACACCAAGAAAGTAGTGAACTGGACCCATATCCTTCATTCTGAAGGTAGTGCTCAACTGATCAAGAAGCTTCTCAATCAACACAGAATTGTTACCGGTGAGTAGCATGTCATCAACGTAAAGAAGCAAGTATATGACATCTGATCCATGATGGTATATGAAGAGAGATGGATCAGGGAAGCTACACTGGAAGCCAAACGCAATGAGGAAGTCGCTAAACTTATCAAACCATGCGCGAGGAGCTTGGCGCAGGCCATAGATCGCTTTCTTGAGTTTCCAAACGTAATCTGGTCTTGCTGAATCTTCAAACCCCGGAGGTTGTGTCATGTACACAGTTTCTTTTAAATCACCATGCAAAAAGGCGTTTTGTACATCAAGTTGTTTGATGTTCCACTTCTTAGTAACTGCCACATGAAGCACAGTTCGTATAGTTGCTGTCCGGACAACAGGACTGAATGTCTCTATGTAGTCAAGACCCTCTTCTTGTTCATTCCCACGAGCAACTAAACGTGACCGTAACTTGAGTAGAGACCCGTCTGCATTAAGCTTAACCTTATGCACCCATCCACTGCTTACTGGCTTCTGATCAGGCTCTGGTGGAACAAGCTCAAACGTTTCAGTGACTATCATGTTGTCTATCTCGAATCGCATTGCATTATTCCATCCAGGATGTTTGAGAGCAGCCTTAAGCGTCTTCGGTTCTGTATTCTCTGACTTATCTGAGAACAAAGCGTATCTTGGGTTCGGTTTTCTGATCCCTGATTGCGCTCTTGTTTGCATACCATGTTGAGTTTGGTTTATAGGTGCCTGCACAGCAACATCATCAGCTTCTTCTTCAGTATCATCGTTGTCTGAAGAACTACTGGAGGAAGAATCTGATGGAGCATCCTGAACTGGTGAGAAAGGTGCAGCGGCTTGGGGCATAGTAACAGGTGTGGTAACACGTTGCAGGGATGGGAACTCTTCTTCTCTGTAGTGAAAGGACTGATCCTCCTCAGTCGTATCGCGTGTCTCCATAGGGGTGATGACAGACAGTCTCCAAGCAGAGAGCAGAGGTGATGTAGTAATTGGGAGGAACTTAGAGTACACATCAGAGTAAGGGAACTGGCTTTCATTGAACAGCACGTGACGGCTGATATAGACACGTCCTGTGGGTGGATGAAAACACCTATAACCTTTATACTTCTCATTGTAACCGAGGAAGACGCAGACAAGAGACTTTGGATCCATTTTGTTCTTCATGTAAGGTCTAAGGTATGGAAAGCATTTACATCCGAAGACACGAAGAGCTGTGTAAGTAGGTGGTTTACCATATAGTTGTTGATAGGGACTAACATTGTTTGGCAAAGACGAAGAAGGTAGGAGGTTTCCAAGAAAATTAGCAGTGAAGAAGGCTTCTACCCACAGCTGTTGAGGGACTTTGCTAGCAAACATCATTGTAAACCCCAACTCTGTGATATGACGATGCTTCCGTTCTGAGATACCATTCTGCTGTGGCGTGTGAGGACATGAAACGAGCTGCTTAATTCCACATTTGGCGAGATGACTCATAAAGACTGCACTGACAAACTCACCACCTCCATCACACTGAAACTGCATTATCTTTGTCTGAAACTGTGTTTCCACTAAGCTTTGAAATTGTAAGAAAACAGAATGAAAATCTGATTTCAGCTTGAGTGGAAAGAACCATGTGAATCTTGAGAAATTGTCAACAAAAATCACATAATACTTGAATCCTTGAGTAGAGATAACAGGACTAGGACCCCAAAGATCACAATGTATCCTCTCAAGAGGTTTACTTGACACAGTTTCAGAAGATAAAAAAGGAAGTTTGCAACTTTTCCCTAATTGACAAGCATCACATAACAAAGAAGAGCTTGTCTTATTCACTACAATCGCCTTGTTTCTGACCAGAAGTTGAAGGATGTCTCTATGCGGATGGCCCAACCTTTGATGCCAAAGACCATCACTAGTAGCTTGCTGTCTAGTTGAGTAGAAAGCTTGGAACTTCTCATCCTTCAACAGATACAGATCTTTATGTCTTTTTCCCTGAGCTATTACCTGTTTTGTCTCCTTGTCCTTAACAGAAACATATTCAGAATCAAAGGTAATCTCGCATGGAAAATCTGATGTTAACTTTGAGACTGATAACAGAGACTTGGTAATAGCTGGACAAACTAACACATCATTTAAAGGCAAAGTACCTTGAGGAGTTTGTAAGGCAATAGATCCAACATGTGTAATAGGAAGGAAGTCTCCATTACCAACAATAACCTGATCATTACCAATGTATGGTTCGGATGATTGAAGTTGAGAGGCATTGTTGGTGATGTGAGCTGAAGCAGCAGAGTCCGGGTACCATTCTTGGCCTGAGTACCGCGCTTGATCAGACAATCTCATGGTGGTGAAGGCGTTGTGAAGCTGTTGCTCAGTGTTACTATCATCTTGGTCAAAACGGTTGTAACATCTTGCAGCAGAGTGACCATATCTTCCACAAATCTGACAGGTAGGGCGAGTGTTGGAGCCTGATCCAGTGAACTGCTGATGAAAGCCACGTCCGCGAGTTGAGTAAGAGCTGGAACTCCTTCCTCTGTAACCTCCGCGGCTAGTATAACCTCCTCTACCTCTGTGTGAATAACCTCTTCCAGCAGTGAAAGCAAGGTGAGGGTTTACTTCAGTTCGTTGGTTGAGAACCTGAAGTTTATCATCAAAGCTCACGAGCTTGAACACTGCATCATCAAAGGACATCTCGGGTGCAGAGTCCATACCATGTTCAATCACCGTACAGATGGACTCATACTCCTTTCCAAGACCACTCAAAGCACCGTATATCATCTCTTGATCAGTAATAGCACAACCAATGGAGTCAAGTTGATCACATACACACTTCACGTCACCTAGATACTCAGTCATTGTCTTTTGATTCTTAGACATACCTTGTAACTTTCTCTGTAGATCTAGTTTTCTTGTAGCTGAAACTCGGTTGTACTTCTTGCCAAGAGTAAACCAAACTTCTTGAGCCGAGTGTAAGCCATAAACAGATCTGAGAGCTTCTTCTGTTAGAGAGCCAAAGAGCCATGCCATGACAAGTTGGTCTTTGCGAACCCACTGAGCAAACTCAGGGTTTGCCTCTTCTGTGACAATGTCTCCATTTGTGGTACGGACGGTAGGGGATGGACGGAGGAAAGTGCCGTTAACAAAACCCAGAAGAGATTGACTAGACAAGAAGGACTCAAACTGAGTTTTCCACAAAAGGTAATTAGTGGAGGACAACTTCAGAGTAACACAATGAGAAATGCTCAAAGATGGAGCAGCAAAAGGATCGTTTTTATCTCCCATGGCTCTGATACCATAAAGACAGAGGGAGAAGAACTTGAAGAAGAAGATAAAACTTTAACTTTTGATATCTTTCGACTTAAGGAAAAACATTACAACCTTATTGTCCCTTTTATATACAACTCTATTGTCTCAGCCTTAACCTAGCTTCAGCACGTGATGGCACATTGGTCGAGGGCATCAAATCTGTTCGAGGTGTTGATCTCATGAGCTGGCATAGCCGTACGTCCACAACTTTGGCGTGTCTCCACAGTCTGAGCTTTAGTCTCAGCTTTTGTCTTCATTACCGTTGCAACATTAAGTGCAACGGGCTTCTTCTCCTTCTGTATCTGGGCTTTGTCCGAAGGCCCAATGTTGTTGTGGTTATTAACAACAACAACGAAAAAGAGTGGCTACAGATCATATCTTCCTCGGCTTTAGGAGAACAAGTATTGGTATTTTCTGTTTATAATGTATTATTATGTTGTCCTTCGTATCTTACTAACGAAAATTTGATTGCGAAGATGTTACCCATACCATTTAACATTCATGCAACGTTTCTTACGTTCTCATTATACAATTACTCGCTAAATGTAGAGCAAGATAAAAAAAAAGTAGAATTAGAGGGGAAAATTTAGAGTTAGAACGTACAAGTTTGCTAATGGAGCTAGAAAGTTGACTTTGATTAAATTCATGACCGCTTTGACCAAAAATGCCAGCTATACATTCCCATGATATAATTACTCACTAAAATCCTTTCTTTTTTTTGTTTAGAATGGCTCGCTAAATACTTGTATTTGCATATGTTTGGATTCTCATCTATAAACATGAATATATGTTTTTATTGGATTCGTTGTATTAAATTTGCATACCTAGTAGTGGTTTTGGTTTCGTTTTTGTTGGGTTGTTGTTTAAAATAATTAAATCAATTATTTAGGACTATTTATTAATAATTCTTGGTTCTAAATATATTTTGGTTTTGTTTCGATCGATCAGTTCTGTTTTTTTTTCTTCTAATTATGTATTTTTCTGCCGACTTCTACCTGCATGATAATGTAGTCCAATAATTGAGAAAAATAGGACAAATTCTCCTATTGAACATTATTTTAAATGCAACCTTGATTAATTGGCTAATGATCCACCGTGGAAGTTGTAGAACAAGACAGGTTTGGCTCACGTTCGGTAACACATTATGGCGCACACACGCCGAATATTCATTGGTATTTTCACTAATTTCGCCACTCTGATTAGGCTAGATAAATGAGGATTACTTGTCCGCTCTCTTGCTTCTTAATCAAATTACTCATTAACCTCCGACACCAACGTGTCTTAAATTGTACCCCATTTACGGATTAGTACTTAAGCCCCGCAAGTAGCAGAGATCGCAGTTAACATACGTACGGTTTTGACTTTAATTAGTGAGATAATAGTCATTGGCAGAAAGTCTTAGAGGCAACACAATAATTTTAGTTAACTCAAATTTTATATTATTATAAATAAGCTAATGCTTAAATGATTCATACGTTAGAGTATCTCCGATGTATAACTCTATTTTTTCTTTCAAGATAAAGTAAAATGGAATATAAACTAAAAATGTTTTAATCATACTTTATTTTTCATTCTATAATAGAGGTAATGAACAAACATAAAATAAATTATTTTATTTATAGAGCAAATTTTATTAAAGAATAAGAACTAGAATGGAGTTGGAGTATTTTTTATTTATATTTTTTTTACTCAATTTTAAAGAAAAAAATATGCGGTGGGACTGAAAATGCCCTTAGAAAAAGCTATTATGGTTTTAATTATTTGAACTATAACGTAAACTAACACAAGCGAATAACGTATGTATTTTTGAAAGAAAAAATGCATAATAATTCCTGCACAGTAGTGTTTTCTTATCTTTTGTTTAATGTGCAGTTCGTCCAGACCGATGATTGCATGTTAAATTAATAAAGTACACATGTACGTATTTGCCATTCAACGACTGATGGAAATGGAACTACACATGGTACAGGAATATATTAAAGTTGAGGCCATAGTGACGTGGTGTGTACGTATTCGGTAACTAGTAAACTCAACAAGATGTGCCAGGATATAGGGCCATAAAACTTCTCAAGTTTTAAACAATATACTCCAATACCAATGAGTTCTTCTTATCCTCTATACTATTTTTTGTCTTTGTCTTGAAATCTTCAATAGATTGTTCAGGTATGTTAATTTATATCTTCAAAAGTGAAGTAGCTTGAACACAGACAACGAGAATCTGTAGTTTCTCAATACTTAAATAAGTTAATTAAGTAAAATCAAGAGCACCAGAGATCCTTATTTTTTTTAATACTTTTTAAATGTAAAAGTGAATTAAGAAACTGTACGTATAGACTCGACAATTTAACTGGTCCAATGCAAGTCTCTTAATTAAGGATTCTTAATTTTTATTTTTTTTCATTAAACACCAATTTTTTTTATTATTCTTACTAAACATAAATTTTTCCTTAAAACATAATAAAAGATCACATTTTAAACATTGATTTGAAAATAAAAAACATAACAAAAAAAATTCATAAAATAAACGATAATAATTTGAAAGAACCATCTGAGTTCAGTTGTTGTCTTCATCATGTCCAAATTTATGCCATACATGCTCAACCAAATCATCTTTTAGTTGTTGATGCATCTGTCTATCACGAATTTTAGTTCGAACACCCATCATATTGGCGATATTTGTAGGGATATCTGTCGAATACGTGAGATCGACATGTGAACTTCTGTTGTCTTCTCCTTGTTGAAACTCCGAAACATCATACTGAGTGTATCCATCTCGTTCGTCTTCTACTATCATATTATGGAGTATGATACATGCTCTCATAATCTTCCCAATTTTGACTTTATCCCAAAAAAGTGCCGGATTTTTAACAATAACAAATCGAGCTTGCAAGACTCCAAAAGCACGCTCGACATCTTTACTGACAGCTTCTTGACGTTGAGCAAATAAAACGGCTTTTGACCCTTGTGGTATTGGAATAGATTGGATAAAAGTTGCTCGTTTAGGGTAAATACCATCAGTGAGATAGTAAGCCAAATTATACTCTCTTCCGTTGACAGAGTAAGTGACTTGCGGAGCTTTACCTTTTATTATGTCATCAAAAACAGGAGAGCGATCAAGAACATTGATATTATTTAAGGTACCTGGAGGTCCAAAAAATGCATGCCATATCCAGAGATCATATGAAGCAACCGCCTCTAAAACGATTGTTGGTTTACCCGAACCACGACAATATTGACCTTTCCAAGCGGTGGGACAATTCTTCCACTCCCAATGCATACAATCGATGCTTCCTAGCATCCCGGGAAATCCACGATGCTCTCCAATATCAAGTAGACGTTGAAGATCTGTCGGTGTTGGTCTTCTTAGGTACTCATCGCCGAACAAATAAATTATTCCTTCCACAAAATTCTCCAAACATGACCGAGTTGTAGTTTCACCGAGCCGGAGGTATTCGTCGACCGTATCAGCCGCACTACCATATGCCAAGACACGAATGGCTGCTGTACACTTTTGAAGTGGTGAGAGACCAAGCCTTCCAAGACCATCTTTCCTTTGGCAAAAGAAGTAAACTTCGTTGGAGAGTCGATGAACAATGTGCATGAACAATCTCTTGTTCATTCTAAAATGTCGTCAGAAATAATATTCAGGATACGTCGGAGTTTCACTGAAATAATCATTCCATAAATGTACATTGTCTTCTTCACGATTTCTTTTGATATAAGCTCGTTTCTTTCTTCTTTTTTTTCTTCGTTCTTCTTGATCAACTTGAATGGTAAAATCTTCAAAGGCTTGATCAAAATGCTGATCAAAGACCTCATCAAATGTATCATCAAATGTATCATCAAACGGTTCATCTAAAGTGTTTTGAGAAGAAGAAACCATAATGATTAAAGAGTGAAGATGAGTTGTTGATTTAAGAGAGAAGATGACTTTGGTGTTTATAAGTCTAAGGAACAAAGGACTTGTGATTTTAAAATAGAGAGAAGATGGGTTGTTCATAAAGATAGAAAATAGAGAGAAGTTGGCTTTGGTGAATTTGGTTTGTTACAAGTCGAGAGGGATGATGAATTTGGTTTGTTACAAGTCGAGAGAGAAGGTGAGTTTGGTGTGGTTACAAGTCGATAGAGATGATAAATTTGGTTTGTTACAAGTCGAGAGAGAAGGTGAGTTTGGTGTGGTTACAAGTCGATAGAGAAGGTGAGTTTGGAAGTGGTATTTGGAAGCCCGTGAGCAAGTACAGAAGAATACATAAACATGTGACACACAAGACACCAACGTCTTTATGTCCGTGACATAAGAAGCTGTCAATGCGCTCACTACAAGACATAAACATGTGACAACAATGATGTCTTCTTGACCTGCAACAAAATGAGCAGAACAATGACAGAACATAAGAACACAAGCGTTTATATTGAGATAAGAGAACATTTATATTAAGAACAAGACAAGATAACAAGCACAATTATATTAAGCACAAGATAAGATAACACGATAACAGAACAGAATGATAACATTTATATTAAGATACACACATTTTTAATTGAGACAAGAGAACATTTATATTAAGATACACACATTTTTAAGAACGAGAACAGAACAAGCACATTTATATTAAGACAAGAGAACATTATACATAATCAGAAAAACCAACCCGAAGATGAAATATAAGGAGAACACTTACGCCTAATACAACAAACAAGTAGAAAATGAGCAAGACTTAACATGAAAATTAAACAGCACAAGAACATGACCGATAGTTACAATTAAACTAACTAGAAATCAACTCATCTATGAGCTTCTTCTTCAGAGCTTCTTCATAATCAGCTAGCGGTACTTGTTTTGCAACAAGACTCTCAAGTAACTTCATCTTGGAGAGCCTTTCCTTCATTGCCAAATCATCCCTCTTGATGCTCCACATAGTCTGGAAGTCAGACAGCTGTTTCCCCTCACCCATCGGCCTCTTCCCACGGGCCTTTGCTGCCTTAACCCCTGCGGGATGATTCCTTCCGTCATCATCTACAGTAGCATCGTTTTCATTTACATGAGAGCTCGCTGATTGTTGACCATCCCCAAACTTTCTCCTTTTGGAGCTGCTTTTAGTTTTAGCTGTAGAGACTTCACACCACTTCTGGTCATTGCGAAGCTCATGCCAAGCATGTTCAAGTGTGAACCTCTTTTCATGGTTGGAGAAGAAGATTTCATGGGCTGATTTTACAACATCATTCTCGTTCATACCACTGGTTCTCTCTCTTGTTGCTGCTTCATACGCCCCACAGAACTTGCAAACTAGATCATTTAGTTTGTGCCAACGTTGCTTGCACTGAGATCCCTCTATTTTTTCAGTGCCAGCAACCTTGGGACTAGCCGAGAAGTATGCTGTGATTCACTTCCAGAAAGCTATTGACCTTTGCTCATTCCCAACAACGGGGTCTTTGCTCATGTTCAACCACGAGCTTATAAGCACTATATCATCTGTTGGCGTCCAGGTTTTTCGTTCCTTACGCTCTGCAGTAGCCTCGTCAACATTTTTTGGACCTTCCGATGATGAGAGTGGAACGGTATCTGCTATGTTACCAAAGAACACTTTTTGTTGACTATTAAGTAGATCAACAAAGTTTGCCGAGTCCTGAAATGGATTGAAATCCATTTCCGCAGTGAAAGAGAGAGGAGAAGGAGGAGAAAGAGGAGAAAGAGGAAACAGAGGAAACCGCATTCAACTTTCATAGCTGGAAGAGGCACACAAAGTTTTAAATTTATTCAAGAGAGAGGGAGAAAAGAGAAACCGCATTCAACACACCCAACCAACAAGACTATCACCCAACCAACAAGACTATCTACATTTATCATCTTTCTAAAGTCATAATCTCATCCATTTAAAACAAAGCTGGAAAGAGGACTTTCCATGTTCTGTGTTGACATATATCTAACAACAAACAACAAACAATGCAACCATTTTTTCAATTTCAAAACATCAACCACAACATCAATTCCATTAATTACCAACAGACAACCATTAATTACCCTAAATCATTTAATTTCTGACGAGAATCAAACAATAAAGTAACCATTTCATTCCAGACCAGAAGCTACACCATTTCCTATCAGACGAAAATCTTAAACTAAAGCAACCATTTCATTTCAGAGCAGATGAAAGAGTAACACTAACATGTATAGCTGCGTACTCCTTTGTCCGATGACCCTTGCTCGGCTCTCTTGATACATCCATTTAAAGACACAAAGACCGAACATATCAAATTGGATTTCATCTAATCATCTGACGACACAAACACATAAACATAGCAGAGAGGAAATAGACACAAACTAACACAACAGCCAATGAAAATTGAAACAATCGATGGTAAACAAATATAATTTGATCCATCCATCTAAGGTAACAACATACATAATCATTCATGACACAGGATCGAACACAACAAACAAATAAAAATTGTAAAACCTTGAAGAGCATGAAACCGGAAGTTTTACCTTTTGATTCCCCGAGAGACACAGAGAGAGTGGTCCGTCGCCGTCGAGGAGAGCCACATGGACACATAATCAACAGAAAAAACAAATAAAACATTCGATCAGACCAAGAACAATCATAATCTAAGACGTGCAAAAACAACCCGTTTACCTTTTGATTTTAGGAGAGCCACAGATAGAGGGGTCTGTCGCCGTCGAGGAGAGCCACAGAGAGATAGATCACCGAAGAGAGAGAGGTAACCGACGAGAGGAATCGAGAGAGAGAAGGCCAAAGTGATTCCTCGACGAGAGGAATCGAGAGAGATAGAACGCCGAGGAGAGATAGATCACCGATGAGAGCCACCAAGAGAGATAGATCGAAGAAGGGAGGAGCCACCGACGAGATGAAAAGAATCGAGAGAGAGAGGTTTCGTAGAGGAGAGAAATCAAGACAGAGAGAAAACGAGAAGGTCGAACACCACCTTCTCTCCACCCATTCTTGTTTTAACACCTGTCAATAAGCGACTTTCCTTGCGGGCATGAAATAAGAGACGTGTTTTCCTCTCTTTCTTTTTTTCATTTTCTTTTTAATGAAAATAAGCCTAAACCTAATTAAATACCCCGTTAATGGTGCTCTAATGTATTGTTAGTTCCAACATTGATATCAAATCCTACTTAAGTATCCGTAGTGTAGAGTACCTTTTGCAGTTTCCAAGTCTTTGGTCATTGTTTCACATTATTAATTACAAGTAGTCTATCTAATCCCAAGTTTCCAACACGCTCCTAGTTTTAAGATTTGATATTATTCGAGAAAGAATACAATAAAAAAGAAAAAAAGTTCCTTCAAAATTTGTCACATAGCGTCAGAATATTTTTACTCGACCTATTTCGACACACTAACTGATTTAACTATCTAATCTATTAAAATAGAATCCTACTTTTTATCTACTTAAAAATGTTGTCATTGACTTTTGGACCTATTCTAGATTTTACAATTTATTATCCATACTCAATACAAAATATTCCTAATATTATCGAGTGACTTAATTCAAACCGACTTTAAACAAATCATACTTTGGTTATCTACTGAAAGCTAACAAATATAACTTTTAATCCTACCAATAGTAAACCGACCTTACACAAACAATACTAGCACAAGGCGCCTATTTTTCTCTGCTTGATCGCTTCAATACGTACAAGTAATATCAGGTCAATATAAACCTCATAATTGCTCATCTTCAGTTTACGAATTGCACATGCAACATACCGTAACCAAATCAATTCATATCAATACATATTTGTCCATATTTCATCATACTAAACATTTTAACAATCTCTAGAAGTAGACTTACGTTTGGTATGAATAATAAACCGAATCGTTTTATTTCCACATCATCTATCACCAGTGAAGCTTGAATGTGAGGCCTTTATCTAAACCGAAATCGTTTGTTCCTCTGTTACATCTACTTAAATTTTCATTATGTTGCCTGCCATTATGAACATAACATAGTCAGCAATGAAGCTTGAATGTCTAATATCCACAATCATGTAAGCCAAATATGATCTGTTTCATCTTTACATTTCAAACAAACCTTTGTAAATAAGACAATTCTTTTTATTTTCGTTTCTATTCATACACATTTTTAAGATTTGCTTAAGTCATAAATTTAGATGAAAATTACGGTGAGTTTAATAAAAATGGTAAATTGATATATATTGTATTTTCAAAATTTCAAAATATTTATATCTAATAAAGATCTACATAAAATCAGCTTCATCAAAATATTTCTTACCTCAAAAAAATGGATTTGATCAAATCTACAAGACCTAATCTTCAGGACCGTAAATATTTAAACTATTAAACTGTTAGATTTTAGTAGTATAGATTAGCTATTTTTAAGATTTCTTCCCTTATAATTTGATTTTGTCATCTACCAACTTCCCATCTATATTCTTTAGTTTTGATATAAAAAGTAAATTTTTTATTTTAAAGATTTTATCCGTTTATGTGTTGACTTCGTTATGTAACAACTTCTCATATATATTACTAGGATTTGATATCTTAATTTTCTTAAAACTGAAAATGAATACGCCTAGCAACCCTCCTCTATGGAAATATTATACTTAATGGTTAGTTTAAGAGCAGGTCAATTTAAGTGTCTTAGGTAAAGATGATAACCTTTAATTTTTTTTGCCAATTGACATAGCAAACCTCATGCATCTCTTGAGAAACAAAAAAGTTATAAGAAGATCAATTGATTACGTAGATAGTTTGGGAACCACAACCACAGTTTCGATCGGTCCATCAAAGAAGAGAGAGAGAAACAAAGAACTTTATTTGTGTTTTCCCTTTACTTTTCAGTTTTCACCGACATAAACAATTATTTTTAACAAAAGAAGTTGTTGAGCTTACAAATTTTTTTTCCTTCCCCGACAAAAATCTGTTACAAGTGTGAGCTTAATTTTGTTTCTTTGTCAAATTATAGTGTTTAAATAATGGGCCTAATTCATAAATGAATTTAACTAGCAAATTGATGATCTTAAAATTCTATCCATTGATATTTTCTGGCCAAATGTGTTATAATATTTTTAACAAAAAATGTGATATAAGAAAATCCCATAAATTTGTTAATTATATTGAATAAATTATATATATACATTCTTTAAAAATGTTAATCTTAATGTTTAATAAGATATATATCTAGAACACATTTAAGCACATATATTTTTTTAAATACACTTTGATAATTACAATGTTAAAATATGCAAAATTAAAAAATTAAATTTAAGAAAATTTAACTTTTTTAATTTAAGGAAAATAATATCACAATTAATCATCAAGTTAAACCATTAAATTACTATATGAAACATTTACATTATAAACTAATACTATAACACAAATCAATTCAATATACATAAAAAAAAATATTATATAGATGTCAAATATATATATAACAAAAAAAATAAATAAAAAATTTGATAAAACAATATCCGCGCATAGCGTGAGTCAATATCTAGTTTAAATTACGACTCAACATCAATATCTAGTTTAAATTACGACTCAACACCAGGTTTTCAGGTCAGAGAAGACTACTGTAAACAAAAATCACATGTATGCCATATGTAATGCTAATGACAAATCTCCAAAATAACATCTTTTAAATTTTATTCCAAAAATATAATCCAATGTATAAAATAACATTCATTAGACCCATAAAAAAACTATAACTCTTAAACCTTAATCTTACTCTCATCCGTTAGATACTAAAATCATAAACCCTAAATACTAAACCATAAATCTTTATCACAAAACCATAAATCCAGACATTTGCTCTCTTTTATCTTTAAATGATTTTTAAAAAAGTCTACGTATGTGCTAATTTATGATTTAAAACTATTTGATGATATTTCTCTCTAAATAATATAAGATTAAAAGTTTTGCTATTAGTTTCCTGTGTAACTTTTGTCACAAAAAAAATTTGGTATAAAATTTAATATTTACGTAGGAAAAAAAGATTAAAAGTTCCATCAGTCGACACGATATGCGTCCTCAATCTATATAATAATTAATAATGTTTCGAATAAAAGATAGAATCATAGGGATCCAGTTGATAATGCGATAAAAAGGACAATTCGGTCATTTATTTATATGTATGGTCAAGCCCGCTTTGTTGTGACGTGAAGTGTTGGCTCCTATATAACCTTGTCTTCTCCAACTTGTTCTACCACATAACTCTGATTACTAATATAGAAGAAAAAAAATCAAAAGAAAGAAGTATTAAAGAGAGAGATGGGAAACAGTCTAAGGTGTTGTCTAGCTTGTGTTCTTCCATGCGGAGCACTAGATTTGATCAGGATCGTTCATCTAAACGGCCACATTGATGAGATCACACGGTCTATAACCGCCGGAGAGATCCTCCAAGCAAACCCAAACCATGTCCTAAGCAAACCATGTTCTCAAGGAGTTGTCCGCAAGATCTTGATCTTGTCCCCTGAATCCGAGCTCAAGAGAGGAAGTATATATTTTCTCATCCCTGATTCTTCCTTGCCGGAGAAGAAAAGAAGGAGAAAAGACGGTCACAGCCCGAACAAGACTCCCAACAACAACCCTAACGCTGACCTCAGAGACGTTAGAGATGGTGATCAGTGTGTGAAACCATGTGAGAAGTACTTACAAGAAGTTGTGTCGTCCACGTCAAATGGTAAAGAACACCGTCATCGCCGGCGACACAGTAGGTCGGTGTCAGTATCCTCGTGGCAGCCTCACCTTGACAGTATCTCTGAGGATCTTAATTAATTACTCTTCCCTTACCTCTTTATCTTTTTTCTAGCTAATGGGGTGTTTTTTTTTCCGGGAGCCGGATTTTTATTTTCGAGAGACTTTTATTTTGTTTTGCTTTTGTGAAAAATCTCACAAAAAGAATTATATAATGTGGATAAGTTATGTGTTGAATCATGGTGTAGTAATTTCTAGTTTTTTTTTTTTTAACACTGTGTAATCATTAAAAAAAGTGGAAGAGAGTTCAACTCCAAAGTACATAGGCAAAACACAACATGGAAACCAGTAGGCCCCAGAACTTAAAATAAAAGAGGAGAAGATAAACTAAAATGTCAAAACCGCAAGGAGAAACCAGTAACATGAAGGATTCTCACAAGTCTGCAGCTGGCTGTCACAGTATGAAGAGCATCTTGAATCATTGATCTTCCCCCCAAAGCTTCCTCTTGAAGCTCCGAAGCTAACCAGAAAGGACCGGCATGAGCAATGTAAGACGAGTATTTGTGATCGCGAGTAACACTAGTGGCGATTGCTTCCGCACACCGGTTTCCTTCTATATGCGCAAAGGCTACGGTCCATAACCGAAAAAAGGATAGCTTATCACGAATGTCCTGCAACATATCATTGAATTGTGGAAACAAGGAAGGTCTAAGGATTGCTTCCCCCGCAAGGTAGGAGGAGGATTCGAAAACCACTCTCTCGTACCGAAGAGATGAGATGGACTCAACTGCCCAGAGGAAACTCCATAGCTCTGCTTCCATCTTATTTGACACTGAAGAGTAGGATCGGCGACTATGACAAAGAACTTGACCTGACTGATCTCTTAGTATCCAAGCTGCTCCACGGTTCTGTCTGTCGTCAATCCACGATGTTCCAATATTACACTTAACAAAAGAAGCTGAAGGTTTTTGCCATCGCAAGACATTCACCAGACTGCTTTGAATTAATTCCTCATTTCTGGATGATGGATCGTTGGCTCCAAACCATGCTGCAGCGTCCACTTTAACCCTTTCCCATATATCTGATGCTCCTAAGCTCACCCTTTCAAATACTGACATATTCCTAGCTTTCCATAAGTGCCACAGAATCCACGGAAAGTATTTAGAGCTGGTGTCAGATGATGTGCTTCGCCTGCAGACATCCATCAGGTGATGAAAGTTCAAAAATACCGAGTTCATGGAGAAACCAGCAGGAGGCCAAGTAATATTTGACAATCTCCAAACTTCTTTTGCTGTATGGCAATGAAAGAGAATATGACAAATCGTCTCCGGGTGCGCATGACACATCTTACAGCTTGGATCTATCTGTATACCCCTAGTAATTTCTAGTTACGAAGAATTATTATATTTCAATGGATTAGTAAACATTGATCGAAATCGAAACATACATAAAAGTTTAAGGCAGTTTATTTTATGTAGGATTCATTGAAATAACAATAATAAAGAATTATTATTGTTTAGCAAAAAAAAAAGAAATAACAATAATAAGAAGACGAGCTTTTAAGGGGAACTAGAGTTCGAGCGCGCCTGCGTGAGTATTTATCTAATTGTTTACTATATTTTAAAATATTTATAAACACAAAAATTAAATAGTTTACATGTTGTAAAAATTTGACTCGTATACCATACTTTCGACAAATATTGACCAATTGATATGTCCAAATAATATTTCTTTTAATACGATATCATTTTTTAAACGTAATAATAATATTTTAAATATTTTGATTAGATATGAGTCATATGGCGAGATTTAGATATATTAAAAAAAAGAATATTCGGTTAGAAAATTTTAATATTTAAATTTTAGTATAGATAGATTTTATTTTTGAAAATAATTAATAGTAACTGAAATGGTTAAACATGTATTTTTAGAAAATTTTGAAATATATATATTTTAAGCAAGATTTAGATATATAAAAATAAAAATATTTGCTTGTAAACATACATGTTTATATATTTAAATAATTCAAAATATTTAAATCTTAGCATAGATAGATTTTATTGTTGAAAATAATTAATGATAGTTGTAATGGTTAAACATATATTTTAGAAATATTTGAAATACATATATTTTATGCCTTACAAGCTAAATTTGTGGGATTATATGATACTTGAAAATTATTACATAATATTGTTAAAATTCGTTTTTAAACTTTAATATTCCTAAAATTTAGCTAAATCGTTTTAGGAAATATGTTGAACATGAAAATTTAGCTAAACTTTATTTAGAAAAGTATTTAGTTAAATTAGGAAAATATATTTATTGCTTAAACTTATGATTATTTAATACTTCAGTGATATTCTATTGTAAATAAGGGGTAAATCTTATGGTGAATCTATATTTGTACTTCTGTTTTAATAAGATATATAATAAAATGGAATTAAATCAACGAACCAGCCTCTTTTCTATTACAATTTCAATATATTTCCTCTTGATATCAATGAAATAATCCGAAAAGTGGATGTAATGGAATTGTATACGGAAAAAGCATCAATGAAGTGATTAATGATTATGATAAAATGTGTTTAACGGAAAATACCACTTTGAATGATTAGACTTGATTATATAAATAATAATGAATAATAATAGATAGTAGGCAGGTTTGCACATGTAGGTGAACCAATCGAAAAGCCTTTGAAACTGAGATAAAAATCTATTGTTCCAAATAATATTATAGTCATTCAATCATATAAATAAATTAAAGGAAAATAACTTGTGATACCATACATGGAGTCATGGACAAGAAAGTGTATCAATGGTTATGCCAGAAAAATGAACATTTTTATCTTCTCATGTTAAATGATTTCTCTGTATATGTAGCCATTCGTATTTCAGCTTTAAGCTACTACCGATACTTTTATATACATGCATTATACGCAAAAACATATTACTATATTTAAGATTCTAAAAAAATGTTTATTGCAGGTCTCTTAGGTTGGGACTCTTAGCGTAATATAAGATACGGTCTCTTAGCTTTTAACTAGAAAAGCTAAGAGACGTCTCTTAAATAAGAGATATAAAAGACGTCTCTTAGCTCTTTTAGTTAAAAGCTAAGAGACCGTATCTTATATTACGATAAGAGACCCAACCTAAAAGACCTACAATAAACATGCTCTAAGAGCATCATTATCGGCGTCTTTAGGCTGTCTCTTAAGCTAATTGGGCATTAAAAATAAATCAAAAAGGTTAATAAACATAAGAGGCGTCTTTAATTTGAGGATAAGAAGAGACCGTATTTGAGGCCACGTGTTGGCAACATGAGAGGAGAGAGAGGAGGAGCGTGTGTTTCTTTCGGTTCGCTTTGGTTCGCATTTCTCTCTCTCGAAACCTCTCCACCTTTGTCTCCGAGAAGGCGATCGTCTCTCTCTCCGTGGTTCCTCGGCGAAACTGCGATAATCCATCTCTCTATGCCTCGTCGACGAAACGGAATCGTGTCTCTCCGTGGGTCGTAGAAGAAACGACGATTCTGTCTCTCTCTTCGTGGCTCCTCGAGGAAATGAAGACGGACCTCTCTCTCTCGGTGGCTGTCGTCGAGGAAGGAAATCGGTGTTATCTCCCTCTCCGTGTGTCTCCTCTCGACGGCGAAGGACTGCTCTCTCTCTCTGTGGATCTACTGGAAGGTAAATCGTTTCTTGTGTTCTTCAAGCATGCATGTCTTAGATTAGACTTATTCTTGTTCTGATTGAAAGTTTATTTTGTTTGTAGGTTCGATTGTTTGTCGCGGTGGCTTTAGTCGACGGCGATATATGGGTCTCTGTCGGTGGCTCTCCTCAACGGCGACGGAGCTCTCTGTCGATGGCTCTCCCCGATTCGCTCAGGTAAAGCTTATGTTTCATGTTCTTCAATGATGCATGTCTCAGATTGTGCTTTGATCAGTTGTGATTTGTTTGTTGCATGTTAATAAATTTTGATAATGTTTCTGTCCTTTTATTCTGTTGGGTTTAGATGTAATCAATCTCGTTTTGAATCGCGTTTTCATTGTTGCAAGTTAATCAATCTCGTTTTCAATCTCGTTTTGATTATGCTTCTTTCTATTGATTATTTTTTTATTGGTTTCTGTCTTTGTGTCCTGAGATGAAGGGATCAAGTCTCGTTTGAAACTGATGTGGAAAGAGAGGTCAGGAAGGTTCATCAATACAGGTTAGTGTTACTCTTCCTTCTGCTCGGAAATGAAATGAAGTGTATTGAATTAGAACTGATGTGCTTAATTAAATAGAACTGATGGTGAATTGAAAGGAGGGTAATTAAATAGAACTGATGGTTAGATAGAAATGCGAACGTGAAGTGTGTTGAATGAATTAGATAAATGTCTAGACTTTCTGGTTCTCGCTATTTGAATTTGAAAAAAGCTATGTTTGTTGTTAGATATATGTCAAGTCTTAACGCATTGAAGTCTTGTTCTACTTAAATATAAATTGGAAAATTGCTTCTGTGATGAATTTTTTGGTTGGGTGTGTTGAATGTTTCTTCTCTTTCTTGAAAATATTTATAACCACTGTCTATCTCTTCAATCTCCAACATCTTAATGTGCTTGCTCGTTCTTTCAACTCTTTCTCCTTTGTCTCCCATGTCTCCTCTTTCTCCTCTGTCTCCTCTTTCTCCTCCTTCGGAAATGGATTTCAATCCATTTCATGACTCTGCCAAGTTTGTTGAACTTCTTAATAGTCAACAAAATGTTTTCTTTGGCAGTCAAGGGAGTGTTTCACTCTCTTCACCGCAAGCTCCTTTCGTAGGCAGTCAAGAAGATCCAATCATTGGTGATGACCTTCCAGCAGAGCTTCCAGCAGAGCGTAAGGAACGAAGGATGTGGACGCAAACTGATGATATAGTGTTGATCAGCTCGTGGTTGAACACGAGCAAAGATCCCATTGTTGGGAATGAACAAAAGTCAATGGCTTTCTGGAATAGAATTACAGCATACTTCTCGGCGTCTCCTAAGCTTGCTGGTTGTGAGAAAAGAGATAAAAATCAGTGCAAGCAACGTTGGCATAAGCTGAATGATTTGGTTTGCAAATTTTGTGGGGCGTATGAAGCAGCAACGAGAGAGAAAACCAGTGGTGTGAACGAGGATGATGTGCTCAAATTAGCCCACAAAATCTTTTTCAACAACCATTAAAAGAAGTTCAACCTCGAGCATGCGTGGAAGGAGCTTCGGGGGGACCAGAAGTGGTGTGAACTCTCTGCACCAAAATAAAGCAACTCCAAAAGAAGGAAGTTCGAGGATGGTTCACATTCAGCAAGCTCTCAAGTTAATGAAAACAATGCTGCTGTAGATGATGAAGGAACATGTCATCCTCCAGGTGTTAAGGCAACAAAAACCAGTGGGAAGAAGCCGTTGGTGCAGGGGAAAGATCTTTCTCACTTTCGGACTATGTGGAGCATCAAGAAAGAAGATTTAGTGATGAAGGAAAAGATCTCGAAGATGAAGCTACTTGAGAGTCTTGTTGCAAAACAAGTTCCACTTGCTGATTACGAAGAAGCTCTCAAGAAAAAACTCATAAATGAGTTGATGTAACTCTCGTTCATGTTCTTATTGTAGTTGTTTCATTGGAGTTGTTGGTAGCTCTGTTTAAGTTTCATATTATGTCTAATTAGTTTAAGTATGTCATGTTATTGTATGTCACTCTCTGTTTCTTGTTCTTGCTCCTGTTATTGAATTCCATTCTGTTTCTAGTTTTTGTTAATGATTTAGTCTCTTGTTAATGATTTCCTCTCTGTTTGTTGTTCTAGTTCTTGTTCCTGTCTTTGTTATATGTTGATGTGGACTATTCTTTTATTTGTTTCAGGTGAAGAGTGAAAGAAGAGGACTTGTCTTGCAGTCATGTCTTCTGGTTGTTTCACGGGAAAGCACTTCAGGTCACGGGACTTGGCTTCTCTTGCAGTGTGTCGTCTTGTATCAGTATCTGAGTGTACTCAAAGTGTCTTGTAGTGTCTTGTGCTGTCGTCTTTTTTCACGGAACTTTATGTATCACGGGACTTTATCTATTGTATTCTTCTCCTTTCATCAAGTAGTATAAAGCAAAGATCAAACAACTCGAAATCACAAACTCATTTCCTCTCTTCTTTCTTACCAAGACTAAACCCACAATCACAAACTCATTTCCTCTCTTCTACTAAACCAAGATCAAACCCACAATCACAAACTCATTTCCTCTCTTCTACCAAACCAAGATCAAACCCACAATCACAAACTCATATTCTTTTTTCTTACCAAACGAAGATCAAACCCCAATCACAAACCAAGATCAAACCCACATTTCCTATCCTTTTACCAAACCAAGAAAAAAAAAATTCTCTTCTCCATATTTGTGAACCTTTTACCAAACCAAGATTAAAAAAAAAAATTCTCTTCTCTATCACAAATATGACATCTTCTTCACAAAACAATTTTCAAGAATCACTTGATGATGCATTTGATGAAAATTTTGATGATACATTTGATCAATATTATGATCAAACCTTTGAGAATTTAACCATTGCTCATCAAGAAGAAGCAAGCAAACCAAGAAAAAAATGAGCTTATATCGAAAGAGACCGTGAAGAAGGGTGTAAGGCCCCGACCCGGCTGCCTAAGCCGCGGTCCATACCTCACGTCGCTCGGTCCACACATTGGCCAAACCTCACAATTTTCTGCGCTTTATTACAATGTCGCCCAAAGGTGAGGGCTAACTTAGATCTTAGCTTAAGACTACCTTAGTCATTCCCTAGCTTAGATCAATGCAACACATACGCAGCGGATATTCTCTACTTAACCATTGGTCTAAAACCAATATAATACTTGTCTGATCGAATCACCTCAGCTAATGGTTAGTATACTCAACGACCAGCTAGCTCCAAGGTTGATCTTGAACTCAAATCAAGTCATACAAATCTGAGGTTCCATTCCCCTAACCATTATATCTAGATGTATGCAACATTGCTAGATCATACCTTTGCCACATCCACGGAGCTTGTTAGCTCATTGTCCCAGCTGACTTAGCTGTTTAGCTAGCTCATCCATCTAGCTGAGCTGATCCACTTCACTTGAGGTTCCATCACTCTCTCCCAGCTGATAGAGATGCGAGGTAGCTACGACCAGCTCCCCGTCTACTCGTACAGCTCTCTTATACCTGCATAAACTCTTCCCTTTGATACTTAGTCATTCAGCCAACCATCCCCACAGACCAAGTAACCTTTGGGAAGTCTTAGGTGCATTTCTGGCCACTTCCAAAAGTGCTTCAAAAATTAATTAAAATTCATGAAAACTCATGATAAATCACAACTAAGAGTTTCCCATAATCGGAATCCAATGAATCGACCCAGATCATATGGATCCCGATCATGATCAGTCTGGCCAAGGCCATGGACATCATTCCTGAACCGGCCAAGGCCATGGTTCAGTGCTATCAAGTCTCAAACGTATGCTCCCCTGGAGCCAAGTCCTCTCATGGACTAATAATGCCCATCAGATCCTAAGTCAATCAACCAACCACCCTACATGACTCAGAACTGATGAGTCTTCACATTTACCTAACCAGCCATGGAACCTTTTCCCAACGGAGCCGATCAGTCTCACAATACATTCGTGTCTCCTGGATAGACACTCATTATACCATCAGTCTCAGTCCAAACTATGGTTGATAGTATAAGCCATCATCATCCCTAATAGGCCATGCGGCCATTAGTTCTCCTTCACAACAGTTCCGATCACTCTGTTGCAACCGTCATGAAACCACCTTGTTGAAAGGTCACGACTCTCCACCAATGACCCATGATCGTGGCAATTCATAACCATCCAGAGATCACACTCTGATGGTTCAGGCCATGATCAACACCAACCAAGTTTACATATCCCGCTCCTTATGGAATGGCCAATGCAATGCATCCGTCCATAACACCATAAGGACATGTTATACCAACCATGATCCGGCCCCTTCCTCAACTACTATATTCTTTGATAACATCACATTATATGAAGATTTCAAGGGCGTCCCATGCTTGGCCAGGACCAATTCTACAAGATACAGAAACATAAACCAGAAAGTAATCATAAACCGATTACCTTATACATGATCTGACTAGATCATGTGCCTTCCCTTATCATGGACGTCCATGCTCCTCCAAAGCACGCCTCCATACTGTCTTATCAAGACCTTATCATATACTTACAGTAATGATAAGATCCATGCAAGGGTCGCTCATCTCTTCCCTTGAACTCCCATGAAACCGATTTCTGCACTACATCCGCCTTCAAAGCTGTCCATGCCATTGAGAGTGGAGTCCGGCCATCTCCATTCTCTCCGGGATATTTACGTGTGTTCCCAAGAAATATAGGAAGCCTAGGACGTGATCATCCATGATCAAACACCATCACAGGGTCGTTTCCATCTCCCATGAAACTGCCTTTCCACGCACCTCTCCCCTTAAGGCTATCTTGGCCTTAGGAAGTGGAATCCGGCAATCCCACTTCTTCCCTGACTAATTACGTGTGTTATCAGACCCTGTAGGATGCTTTGGGTGATGTCAACATGAATCAAAACCCATCAAAGGGTCGTTCATATCTTCCTCTTTGATCTCTCCCAAAACTGCCTCTTTATGGCCTTCAAACCACTCTTGGTCTTGGATGTTGAATTCGACCAACTCTCTGTCTTTTCTCTGTTTTTCTTTGTTTTTCAGGGTGTAGGATGAATCCCTGGCGTGCGTGCAAATCCACGTACTTGCCCTCCTTATATAGAAGAAGGGGTAGTTACCTTTCCAAAGGTTGCACTCTTTCGGTATCATTTCTGGCCATTGATTTAATCAATGGTCCAGATCACACTCATTCGCCTATGGCAGTTACCAGACGCCCTGGAACTGTCAAACCACTCCTGGATATGTGAAACTGAATCCCACACGGATTTTCCATGCCCCTGGCTCAATCCCAACACCCCACCAGCCCATCGGCACACACGGGTCGCCAACATGGCCTGGCCACTATCCGAACCCGACCCAACTGACCAACACTTGAACACTCAGTCCAGCTGAGTTGAGCTGATCCCAAGCTGAGTGAGCTAGACCATCCAGCTCAGGGATCTGACCTACACTTCAGTGAGCTACACCGAGCTGCACTACACTTCACCTAGCTGGTCGAGCTTGCTTACCGCATCGCCCAGCTGTTATACACTGCGTCTAGCTTGTTTCCTTTATCTTCTTTAATCCCTCAAAGTCCCTTGGTCTATTTCCAGACCTAGACTTAGTTTTTCCATGATCCATTCTGATCATTCACTTCATCGAGCTTCACCCGGACCTCGTCCAGCTACCGGCTCGCTTGTCCAACTCCAAACCACTCGATGCACCAGCCAAGTCCTAGCAAACATGTTCCAATCTTTAGGCTGCTCACTCTACCATGAGTCCTAACAGATTGTTCTGTTTTCCTTAAGTCCTTCCCGGACACTAAGGTTTATGTTTCCAACCAACAATTACTGGATCATTCCTTAACCGGCCACAGCCTTTCCTGGCTTGGCCATATTGCGATCTTAGTCTATACTAGACTAAACCGTCACATACTTGACATCTGTCCATTACTGGACTTTGTCATAATTCGATCTTGGTCCTTTCATGGACTCGATCATATTCCGGTCCCGGTCCACTTAGGGACTCAACTGTTTCAACCCGACCACAGGCCCATCTCCGAATAGGTCGTCATGTTATCCTTGTCCCTTTATGGACTTGATCATTCTTATTCCAACCTTAGGTCAATCTCCGACTTGGTTGTGATGCGATCCTCATCCCTCACTGGACTTGATCGACTTCAGCTCGGCCATCTCGGCAGGAGCCATATGATATGGACTTTTGGACATTGGGGCCGTCCCTGGTTCCAGTTCTGCTATGAACGGGTCAGCCCTATCAGGAGGAATGCCCTGTAGCACCCGAAACACGTCCTCGAACTCACTGACCAGCGGAATCCCATCCGGGTCACCAGCCCCTTCAACCTCCTTAGTGGCGATTGTGGCCAAATAAGCCTCACAACCCTTCTCAAGCATCCTTTCCACTTGGATTGCTGATATCACTAAGAATCCAGAGGTCGGACGAATACCTTGGAACCTGATCGGGGGTCCACACTCACTCTCAAACTGCACCCAACTTCAGTGACAGTCCAGAGTGGCCCGATTCTTTCCAAGCCTTGGAACCTGATCGGGGGTCCACACCCACCCTCAAACTGCACCATGCCCCGGTGACAGTCCAAGGTGGCCCGATTCTTTCCAAACCAATCCATGCCTAATATCACATCGTGGCTCTTTAGGCGGACACAACCAGATCATAGTCCATCCTGACTAGATCCCATTTGGACTCGTCCGAGTAAGCCAACCCTGGTCCCTCTCTGGACTCGATTGCATACCGAACCTGGTCCACTCCCCACAACATTGGGTACCTAGTTGAGTAGGATCTTAGTTTGATCACACATTTGGAAAACGTCTCACACTATTCTCCAAAGTGTCACACTTTTGTGAACGTCCCATACCATTCACAAGAGTGTTTTAAATATACCTCAATCCTTATCATACTAAGATACATAACATCATGTTCTTTCTGTGGTCCAATTCCTCTTGGAATTGATCCATTCCATTTAACTCGATCTAAGGAATCCTACCTTGACTTACACTGAGTCAAAGCTGATCCATCTGATCACAAGCCCACTAATGTACTAGCCATTTAGCGTCTCCCTTAGACCAACATGAACATCGCATATGCTCACTTGTTTCGAACGGCCACAAAGTTATAACACTAACCTCCAAGAGAGTGCTGCACGTTTCTTTCAACCTAAGCCACTCTCTGGTCCATGTTACTTCCCTTGTCCAGGTCGTCCATACAAAGATCTTGCATTGCGTCCATCGTCCAATCCGTCTATTATTTCCAAATAAATAGATAACTAACCTTTCTGTTTTCAGGGTCTTTCCCTTGGAGAGTGCATCTTGGCTAAGCCGGCTCATCTTGGAACTTCTCCGTTCAGAAGCATGAAACCAACCTGACCTCAACTCCCACTTGGCTCCCACAGCTAAGGTTCCATAGTCGTCTCAGTTTTCAGAAATAATTTCGGTTTGGAACATAATATCTTTGAGCAGTGAGTTGAGCTGAAGTTGTGAACCAAACGACTCCTCCACTCATCTGCCTCAATAAGATCCATACTACCTGAGAAATGCTTAGTCCTCATTTGAGCTATGTGCTCTAGCAACACTCAGGTAGTCCACATTCCGAGCTGCCCAAGCTGGTGGATCGATCTCGACCACCTCGGCTACTGGCACAACTCGACCATTAGCTGCCGGAGCAGCTGTCTGATCCACCGGTTAGTCTTTTCATTGTTTGCAACAATGTTCGGATCAGACCGGTTCCCAACATGAAAGAATTCAGCTTCCCCTTTCCAGTTCTTGTTCCAGCTGCAGCTCAGCTCATCCTACTCAAACCTCAGTAGGGTCGAGCTGACCGATAGGCAATCCAGCTCCATTGTTAACCTTCTCCAGCTGAGTCGGCAACACAACTGGCAGATTAACCCCATCAACATCCACTTGTCCGGATGTGTGGGTGAACAACCACAACCAAAACATCCTAGAATCAAGCATGCTCTGATACCAACTTGTAAGGCCCCGACCTGGCTGCCTGAGCCGCGGTCGATACCTCACGTCGCTCGGTCCACACACTGGCCGAACCTCACAATTTTTCGCGCTTTATTACAATATCGCCCAAAGGCGAGGACTAACTTAGATCTTAGCTTAAGACTACCTTAGCCATTCCCTAGCTTAGATCAATGCAACACATACGCAGCGGATATTCTCTACTTAACCATTGGTCTAAAACCAATATAATACTTGTCTGGTCGAATCACCTCAGCTAATGGTTAGTATACTCAACTACCAGCTAGCTCCAAGGTTGATCTTGAACTCAAATCAAGTCATACAGATTTGAGGTTCCATTCCCCTACCATTCTATCTAGATGTATGCAACATTGCTAGATAATATCTTTGCCACATCCACGGAGCTTGTTAGCTCATTGTCCCAGCTGACTTAGCTGTTTAGCTAGCTCATCCAGCTAGCTGAGCTGATCCACTTCACTTGAGGTTCCATCACTCTCTCCCAGCTGATAGAGCTGCGAGGTAGCTACGACCAGCTCCCCGTCTACTCGTACAGCTCTCTTATACCTGCATAAACTCTTCCCTTTGATACTTAGTCATTCAGCCAACCATCCTCACAGACCAAGTAACCTTTGGGAAGTCTTAGGTTCATTTCTGGCCACTTCCAAAAGTGCTCCAAAAATTAATTAAAATTCATGAAAACTCATGATAAATCACAACTAAGAGATTCCCATAATCGGAATCCAATGAATCGACCCAGATCATATGGATCCCGATCATGATCAGTCCGGCCAAGGCCATGGACATCATTCCTGAACCGGCCAAGGCCATGGTTCAGTGCTATCAAGTCTCAAACGTATGCTCCCCTGGAGCCAAGTCCTCTCATGGACTAATAATGCCCATCAGATCCTAAGTCAATCAACCAACCACCCCACATGACTCAGAACTGATGAGTCTTCACATTTACCTAACCAGCCATGGAACCTTTTCCGAACGGAGCCGATCAGTCTCACAATACATTCGTGTCTCCTGGATAGACACTCATCATACCATCAGTCTCAGTCCACACTATGGTTGATAGTATAAGCCATCATCATCCCTAACAGGCCATGCGGCCATTAGTTCTCCTTCACAACAGTTCCGATCACTCTGTTGCAACCGTCATGAAACCACCTTGGTGAAAGGTCACGACTCTCCACCAATGACCCATGAACGTGGCCATTCATAACCATCCAGAGATCACACACTGATGGTTCAGGCCGTGATCAACACCAACCAAGTTTCCATATCCCGCTCCTTATGGAATGGCCGATGCAATGCATCCGTCCATCACACCATAAGGACAGGTTATACCAACCATGATCCGGCCCCTTCCTCAACTACTAGATCCTTAGATCACATCACATTATATGTAGTTTTCAAGGGCGTGCCATGCTTGGCCAGGACCAATTCTACAAGATACATAAACATAAACCGGAAAGTAATCATAAACCGATTATCTTATACATGATCTGATAGATCATGTGCCTTCCCTTATCATGTACGTCCATGCTCCTCCAAAACACGCCTCCATCCTGTCTTATCAAGCTCTTATCATATACTTACAGTAATGATAAGATCCATGCAAGGGTCGCTCATCTCTTCCCTTGAACTCCCATGAAACCGATTTATGCACTACATCCGCCTTCAAGGCTGTCCATGCCATTGAGAGTGGAGTCCGGCCTTCTCCCTTCTCTCCTGGATATTTGCGTGTGTTCCCAAGACATATAGGAAGCCTAGGACGTGATCATCCATGATCAAACACCATCATAGGGTCGTTCCCATCTCCCATGAAACTGCCTTTCCACGCACCTCTCCCCTTAAGGCTATCTTGGCCTTAGGAAGTGGAATCCGGCCATCCCACTTCTTCCCTGACTAATTGCATGTGTTCTCAGACCCTATAGGATGCTTTGGGGATGTCAACATGAATCAAAACCCACCAAAGGGTCGTTCATATCTTCCCCTTTGATCTCTCCCAAAACTGCCCCTTTATGGCCTTCAAGCCACTCTTGGTCTTAGATGTTGAATCCGACCAACTCTCTGTGTTTTCTCTGTTTTTCTTTGTGTTTCAGGGTGTAGGAGGAATCCTTGGCGTGCGTGCAAACCCCACGGACCTGACCTCCTTATATAGAAGAAGGGGTAGTTACCTTTCCAAAGGTTGCACCCTTTCGGTATCATTTCTGGCCATTGATTTAATCAATGGTCCAGATCACACCCAATCGCCTATGCCAGTTACCAGACGCCCTAAAACTGTCAAACCACTCCTGGATATGTGAAACTGAAGCCCACATGGATTTCCCATGCCCCTGACTCAATCCCAAGATCCCACCAGCCCATCGGCACACACGGGTCACCAACATGGCCTGGCCACTGTCCGGGCCCGACCCAACTAACCAAGACTTGAACACTCAGTCCAGCTGATTTGAGCTGATCTCCAGCTGACCCAGCTGAGTGAGCTAGACCATCCAGATCAGGGAGCTGACCTACACTTCAGTGAGCTACACCGAGCTGCACTACACTTCACCTAGCTGGTCGAGCTTGCTTACCGCATCGCCCAGCTGTTATACACTGCGTCTAGCTTGCTTCCTTTATCTTCTTTAATCCCTAAAAGTCCCTTGGTCTATTTCCAGACCTAGACTTAGTTTTCCCATGATCCATTCTGATCATTTACTTCATCGAGCTTCACCCGGACCTCGTCCAGCTACCGGAGTGAGACGAGGTGTACCGCAGTCTGGTCAGCGCATCTGTTTTGGGTACAGAGGGCCATAGGTTCCCTATTGTATTGAAATTTAGCGCCCTCGCTTGTCCAGCTCCTTTGAGCTTGCCTCTGCCTTATTTGGTTAAGTTCCAGCTATATGATTCCCTTAACCACGTTTTGGACCATGACACGCTTGTCTTCAGGTCGTAAGACCTGGCTGGTGCGTCTCCTCGCACCATGGTCCATCCAGACGATCCTATCCAGGATCGGGGATGCTACAAAGGGCATATTCGTCTATGGAATGATTATTTCAGTGAAAATCCAATGTATCCTAAAAATTTCTGCCGACAACGATTTAGAATGAACAAGTCATTGTTCATGCACATTTTTGATCGACTCTCCAGCGAAGTTCAATACTTTAGGAAAAAGAAAGATGGTATCGAACGGTGTAGTCTCTCTCCCCCTTCAAAAGTGTACTGCAGCCATTCATGTCTTGGCATATGGTTATGCCGCTGATACGGTCGACGAATACCTCCGGCTCGGTGAAACAACAACTCGGTTATGTGTGGAAAATTTTGTGGAAGGAATAATAAATTTGTTCCGCGATGAGTACTTAAGAAGACCAACACTGGCTGATCTTCAACGTCTTCTCGATGTTGAAGAGTATCGTGGATTTCCCGGGATGATAGGAAGCATCGATTGTATGCATTGGGAGTGGAAGAATTGTCCCACCGCTTGGAAAGTGCAATATTCTCGTGGTTCGGGTAAACCAACAATCGTTTTAGAGGCGGTTGCTTCATACGATCTCTGGATATGACATGCATTTTTTTGACCTCCAGGTACATTAAATGATATCAATGTTCTTGATCGTTCACCTGTTTTTGATGACATAATAAATGGTCGAGCTCCGAATGTCACTTTCTCTGTCAAATGGAAGAGAGTATTATATGGCTTACTATCTCACCAATGGTATTTATCCTAAATGGGCAACTTTTATCCAATCTATTCCTCTACCACAAGGACCGCAAGCAGTTTTATTTGCTCAACGTCAAGAAGCTGTCCGAAAAGATGTCGAACGTGCTTTTGGAGTCCTGCAAGCTCGCTTTGCCATTGTTAAAAATCCAGCGCTGTTTTGGGATAAAGTCAAAATTGGGAAGATTATGAGAGCATGTATCATTCTCCATAATATGATAGTACAAGACGAACGAGATGGATACACTCAATATGATGTTTCAGAGTTCCAACAAGACAACGGAAGTTCACATGTCGATCTCACGTATTCTACAGATATCCCTACAAATATCGCAAACCAGATGGGTGTTCAGACAAGAATTCGTGATAGACAAATCCATCAACAACTGAAAAATGATTTGGTTGAACATATATGACATAAATTTGGACGTGAGGAAGACAACAACTGAGCTTAAATGTTTATTTCAAAAATTTCTAGTTTATTTAACTAATCTTTGTTTTCATGTTTTAATTTAAAATCTATGTTTAAAATGTTTTCTTTTATCTTTTATTATGTTTTATGTAATAAAAAATTAATAAAAATGTGTTTTATAATTTTTTTTTTAAGAACCTTAAAATTTAAGACTTGCAATGGAGGGGAAAAAAGTATCAAGGTTCTTAATCAACTCTCTTACCAAAAATAACTCCTTAAATATTATTAAAAAAAAAAACATTAAGAGACCCATTTGAGGTTTAAGGATAATGGTGCTCTAAGATTCAACTCGTTTAAATGTCAGATACTAATGCCGTTGTTATTCTTTGCAAATACAATATACATAGTTTCAAAGTATTACATATTAATTGTGATTGATTCAACCATTGAAATGGGATTCTGCGCTTTATACAGTCAATGATGACGTAACCGCAGGTCGAATTACCTTAAGTTAACATACACAAAAAATATTTATTTGTCATCCTTACCGTTTTTGTTTTGGCGATGGCGCCTCCCCAGCCTTCATCCCTCAGCGAATGATCTCTCCATGACGGCATATTTTGTACTAAGTGAACTCGTCCTGATTAAAAACGTATTGGAATTTGAAGCCATTTACGGTGACACTCAGATCAGACTCTGTGTCGGCGACGGAAGAAGAAAAGATGTTTAAGATCAACTCTAGGGTTCTACTCTTCAGTGAACTTATATATGCACAACTACATTTTTTCGTTTTCTTTTTAAGATATAGGACATGAATCGTCGAATTTATGTGAGTCTCAATATAATTGATTTGTAAATATCTTCAATTAAACGCCAATTTGCAAGGATTTGTAACGATGAAAATGAAGTGGAAGAATTGGAGACGGCATATTACTTTGGTTTAAAAAAAATTCAGAAGCAGACTGACCCACCAACCGAAAAGCCCATTTTCTCTTTGGACAAATGCGGTAGTGACATGGTAGAACAAAACTTTTTCATTGGTTGAACTTTTTTTTAGGACGTGGACACTCTACTCATTGATCTTATTCTCCTTTTATTTATTGTTTGATATGCATTCTAAAATTTGAAATACTTTTTAAAGATATATATTAATTAATACATTTAGAAAAGCGCATTTGTATTCTTTTTAATATAAAAATATTAAATATGGTTTTATAAGACCCCATTTATAACGATCTTCAATCAGACATTTGTTTTGATATTCGAACAACGATTCCTACCAAAGTTCGAACAACGATATTTTACGACTTGTTAAGTCTAGTACATCATTAACGGTCTCTAATAATTGATACCGAAGTCGTCCAAATTTTAAATATTCTCTTTCAGGCTGAAATATTATAATCAGGTTGATAGAGCAAACAATCATATGTATGCTCTCTTGGACCTAACCCTGAACGAACTTAAAATCCTTTAATCTACAAGTGGAAGAATAGACTGAGTTTGTAGATGAAAAGGGAAACAAAGCAACTCCTTCATACTGACTGGCATCAATGTTTAGAAAAATGATTAAATTTGGATTTCGCATCAATGTTTAATACCACCTTAAAATGATTTTTTAAGTGTTTTTACATCAGTTTGTAATAGTTATTTTTTATTTTTAGTTTTTATTTGTATATCGATGTTTTACAATACTAATTCCAAATAAAAATAATTTAGTGAACCGGAATTTCAAACAAGGACAATGGTGAGGTGGTTGCCACAACTATCTTGCTTCTCTTATGTTCTTTTTCAAAAAAAACTATTTTGGTTCTTTGTCTCGGGGGGTTTGTTGTCTACTGTGTTTGTGTGTAGACAACAAATAAAGGTGTAAAAAGTTTAAAAGATAATATTATATAAAAACATAGGAGTAATCTCATGATACATACTATAACCAACATTTGAATATTCAGTCGTTATCTTGAGTTGGTTAAAAAGGAACTCAACACATCCATAATATAATATTATATAACAAAACTACCCAATAACTTATATCATACACAAAAATACAATCTGTAATAAAAACTAACAAACAATTATTTCAAATTACACAAAGAGACAAAATTCCATGAGAAGCACTGATTAACCACTAGTTAGATATAATTCATTTAGTTTTTACATTACTAAAAGGTAAAATCTAACCTTAAGAGGTTATATATGTACATTAAAACATGGAATAATTAAAATAAACAATACATAGTAAAACATAAGCACTGACAAAAAAACATAAGGAAAATATAAGCAATATTTTTCAAAAATTATGAAAATAAAAATTTTAGATTTCAATTTTAGACTTTTAGATAAACATATATTATACATTTTGTGAAGGGAGATGATTGAAATCTAAATTTTTTATTTGGTATGGCTGAGCACAACGAGATCGAGATGGCTGAGGACCACGTCGAGATGGTTGATCACAGTAAGATCATCGAGAACAAAGCGATCCCAATGCAGATTCTCAGAGATGCAACAAGCAACTTTGGAGTTGAGAATTTACTCGGAGAAGGTGGGTTTGGATCTGTATATAGAGGCACACTGCAAGATGGAAGGGAGATTGCTGTCAAGAAGATGAACCAATCGGCTATTGCTGGTAAAGGCCTCAAAGAATTCAAATCCGAGGTCGCTGTTCTAAACCAGGGTTCATCACCGCAACTTAGTGTCTCTTTATGGGTATTCCATTGAAGAAAACGATAGGCTATTAGTCTATCAGTACATGCCCCAAGGTACATTGAGCAAACATCTCTTTCACTGGGGTGACCACAGTTTGAGACCACTAGACTGGACTACACGCCTTAGTATTGCGTTGGATGTCGCTCGATCAGTAGAGTATCTCCATACGCTAGCTCTTCAAAACCAAAGCTACATCCACAGGGACTTGAAACCGCCAAACATTCTTCTCGGGGATGATTTACGAGCCAAAGCATCTGACTTTGGATTAGTGACTGCTACAGAAGAAGACAGGGAATCAGTCAAGACCAAGTGTCGTGGGACACCCGGTTACATGGCACCTGAATATTGTATAGTTATCTTATTCCTCTGTCAATTATATATCTATATTTGATTGTGTAATTGATTTTGGAAACTAACAATTAAAATATCTATAACTGCAGTGGACGGAAGGGTTACGAGAAAGATCGATGTTTACAGCTTCCGAGTCATCCTCATGGAGCTCATAACCGGCAAGAAAGCTACAGACCATAGCCGAGCTGAAGACGATATCCACATCACAACATGGTTAAGGTAGATGCTTCGTGAAGACGACACTTTCTTGGAAGCTATTGACGGAAACATTATCGCCAACCAAGAGACTCAACGGACCATATACGAAGTTGCAAAACTAGCAAGACAATGCTGCACGAGGACACCTGAGCAGAGACCAGAAAAGGCTCAGGTCGTCAGCTTCCTTTCCTCGCTGATTGAACGGTGGGAACCCAGCAGCGAAATCCAAGATTTCGATGAAAATATAGTTTCTTCAAATTTGATAGCAGAATGGAAGAAGATTGTGAAGGGAAGCAGCAATATGGTGTGATAATGTAAAGAGTCTTCAAATGTTATGTATAGTAAACCTAAACTATGGCGTTTCTGCAGAGTTGTGCTCACCTTATCATTTTTGAGGCATTGGCGTCGGCACCCTCTTGCATCAATACATTTTGGGGCCCCATATTCATAAATAATCATACAATCAAAATTATATTATGATCGCTGTAAAACCATACTATCTTTTAATACTTTTTAATGATACTAGAGATTTTGCCCGGGCTACGCCCAAGACTATACAAATAACATATATTTTATATGTATATTACAATATATACATCTATGTTATAGAATATAAATAATAAATTGAATTAAAATGAGTAAAACTCACAATTTGTTGTCTTCTACTATCTAAAATATGTATGGGATAGTGAACAATGTGAAATGAATAAAGAATTTGTTAAACCTAAGTTATTCTCAATTTTTTTTTTTACATATTTAGTTTATTATAAAATATATTATTAATCTCAACATCACATATTTTTTCGGTTATATGTGTTATTTATATAATGTGTATGTTTTTATATGTCTCTTATTTATATTTTATAATATATTTTCTTATGATTAGAATCTGTTTTTTAAATTATAATTAGTAAAGCTGATTTAAATACTCATTGATTTAAATAAAACAACATTTAAAAATGTTTATGTGTTAAATACACTGAAAATTTTCTGAAGATATTATTATTTACTATATTAATATTTTTATAAACCAAAAATATCTTACAGTCTAGCTATAGTTTAAATATTATTTTTGATTAAAACTCGATGTTAAATGATAATCTAAATATTTTCAATAGATATTCACATTTTATTGAACTTTGATTATTAAATATTAGTTGGTTTTACAATTAGTATTTTTAAAATATAATCAGGTTATTACACTTTTATTAAAAAAAAAAATTTACATACCAATTGGGGGAATTTTGCATATACTTTCAGTCCAATAATATGATTGAAAACATTATTTTCATATTATTTTTTGTTTCCAGTAAAAACATTCTACAATCTTGTACTAATATCACAAATTGAGAATATCAATTATTTCTAATTCGATATAGCCTTGTTGATATTTATCTCCGTTTAATTTTTTTAGTGATTTAGACGATTAGTTTTTTTACTTCAAGTTAACTTTAATATTTGTTTTGTTAATTAACTTCATACACTATTTTGACTTTTAAACTTTCTTTATTTTTTTGTGAACTGGAATTTAAAAACATTTGTTGGCCTATTATTGGTTAATGTGGTATTAGTTTGTCTCCTTTAATAGTTTCCTCAAATTTCCTTACTATTCTTGTATGGTTTTCAACCTTGGACAACACATAGTTCAGACGATGTTTTTTTTTTTTGACAGTTGATTTACAGTTGCAATTTATTGTTGTGCTTGTTACTGAATGGCTATCGATTAAGTTCTTCAAACCAAAGCCTAAGTCAATTTCTTCATTTCCGTAACCCAACTCTCTGGGGGAATAATATCCTTTCGTGAGTCTTGGACCATTTGGGATCCTTCGTGACTCTATCCTTATGATGTCCCTCGAACATGCACGCTCTCAAACATTACCTTTTTGAGCTTTCAATTCGACTTTACGTTGCCATGATCCTTTGAGATCATATTTTCCCTTTTCTTTAGTTTTAGTGATCTTTCAAGGAAACACTTGTGCACTTTGTCCCCGACATGTTGAAAAACGCAGAGCATGGCCAATAACAAATATGAAGTGAAGCATGACCAGTAAAAAATATAAAAGGCCTAATGAACATATTCTTGATTTTATAAAATAAAATTACAATTTTGAAGTGAATAATGAAGGAAGTAATAAACCTTTTGAAAATAGAATTACCTGTATTTCTTCATGGGATAAAATCCTATTATGTCCTAAGCCAAGAATATTATTTTTTACAGACCATGTGATATGTGATGCATGTGAGAGCTTTTACAATTGTAAATTTATCTTTGGTAATTCTTTGTTTCTTCGTCGGCTAAAGTCTTCCCATTCAGTCCGGTTTGATTGTCAGACCTGCCCAGAAAATAAACATTGCAATTTAGACATCTGACACAGAACATCACATTTAAATTGAAATATGGCCCTACTGATTACTTAGCTATCTATCTATCAATAAATGAAAAGATATATGAAATGAGTGAAGAAAATATGTTTAGGCCATGTTTGGCAGATGATTGTATATGATAAGATAGTTGCCTTGATAACTTCCAAACTTCCTCCGCGTGAAAGCATACCTACTAAATCAGCTCTCTTAGTGTCTCATCTTCATCCAAAGAGTTATAGATCGCTAGAAAATAATTAGAAAGATTCAGATAAGCACATCTATTGTACACAGCAGAATTAGAGTTGAGAACAGCCTGTGACAAACACATAACCAGACTTGCATGATAAATGAAAAACTGACTTAGAAAAATTATAACTTCTATTCTCTGTTGACACAATGGGTTTTGAATGGAATTTCGCTTATGGTTTATAACCTTTATTCATTGGAAGCTCATTCCTATTTCAGCAAAGTAGAACCATCATTAAAAGTCTTCCATCCCTCTCATTCAGTGGAGCATCCATCTTGTAACTAAGATAAAGAACTAAGGTTACAATTAACAGCAACCAAAAAGATTAAAACCAAGAAAAGATTGTATTTGTTTCCTTACTTGTACAACGTGTTTCAGTGACAGAGAAAGCTTTTCGGTGCCAGCCGTGTAAAGATCATTCAAAGATGCTGCCAGCTAAGTCCTTTACAATTGAGTGTCTTGAGAGCTGAAACCCGTGCTTACGCAGTTCAATTTAACTGTAGCATCCATAGTACTTACAGTATTCAACTGGAGGAAAAGAAAACATTGATGTTGAACGATTTTAGTCCAGCCGAAGAAAGCAACCATGATAATATCAATGAGAGAAGGTAAGATATTGAGTCACCAACCAAAATTATTGAAATCCTTGTAGATCAATGTTTCTTGATTTCTCACACTGCACTACTTTCTTGGCTTTTCCTGTATATGTGCAAGTGTGAAAATTAGTTTGTGGTCATTGTAAGATGCTAAAGACCCATAAATCCTTGGAAACCTTGTCGTCTGCAGTCTTCATGTTGGCAAATCATCTTCACGTTACTTGAGATAAAAGTTGTGTTGCCTACTTGAAAAGGTTAGGTGAGAGTTGTAGGGTAAATGCAAAAAAAATTGTTTCCATTTACAGTTAACACAGTTTGAATCTAAATACATTATCCTAAATAAAAGAAATTCTTACAGAATTAATGACATCACGAAGTGTGCATCCTGACTCCAATAAGATATATACTCTGGTGGGCGCTTGTTTGTGCTAGAAGCATGCCTGCTCGTAGAAGGCAGGGCTTACTACCTGCAGAAATGAAAATTTAAATATTACATTTACTTGTTAGGCATTTTGTAGGTCCAATCACAAGCCTGAATTCCTTTGCAGACACTACAAAAGCACATAACGCAAGATCGTATGACTCCTTTAAGCCCTCTAGCCCTTGCCTCTGTCATCTACCATGGTGACATACACATCAGCTATATAGAATCCTTTTTGTCACACGAAAGGGAAACAAAAACTGAAAGCCACCATACATACCTTTAACCCTCGAAGATAGTTCACAGTTAGTCCCTCAAGTATTCTAAAATTTAGAAGTTCTTTAACATAGTAAAATAAGAAAATCCTCGTCGACCACGTCAGGGATATCGAAGAGTCTGTTAGACACAACGATTTGAGAATTAATATTTGATGTTTATTTTTTATTTAAATGAAATGCAAGCTATATGCATTATAAATCAAACACGGAGATGAACAGATAACACCGATACACATTTTTTCCGCGACTTGTAAAAATAGTATAGGGTTATGTTAATCAGTAAAAGATCATACCTACTTGTTGAAGAGCTGCAGTTCAAAGCCAATACGGAGCTCCCTGTTTCTTGACTCCCATAAGTGGAATAAACTGAAGAGTAACTCTGAGTCAGAGAGGCCTGGTGTGATGGCGTTGAAAAATAGAGCCGCCGGAGACTTGGCTAGAAATTTTTCCGATTGAGTTTGCCTTGCAGGAGGACGTTTTATGGATGTTGTTGAATGAGCTTGGAGGTCGGAAAAGGTCTTTATATAGGAGGAGAGACATGGGCAGTCATAACGATCATATGTATTAAAATTAAAGGAGTGTAAGAGAAAATCGATAGAAGAAACTGGTTGGACTTAACTATAAAGTAACGGTGAAACACATAGACGATAGGGTTTCTAGGCTTTGAGATGATGAAGACAAGTGAATAAGTCAGAGAGATCGTGAAACTTGGGCCACATCAAATAACAGTCCATATTATTTCGCATGGTTATATTTTTGATGACATGGCAGATAAGTGCATTTTGATTGGTGGATTATTTAATCTGATGTGGACACCTTAGGTGTTGAGCTTATTTTCCTTTTAGTATTGTAAGATGAACATTTCTGTTTATTTGCTGTGGACATTAATTTTTTTTTTCTACTTTAAATGATGAAATCACTTTTTCTGTATAGAATTTGAGTGTATATATAAAAAAATTCAATTGTAACCAAAATATAATGTTTGCCATTAATTTGCATAAGATTAATTTTTCATAAAGATAATTTCAAAATCTAAGATAGGAAAACAATTTATTTTCTGGTTCATATTAAAAAATTAAACACTATTGTTTTCTATGTAATAAAACATTTTTGCCTCAGGCCCCTCATAGCCTTCCCACGACACTGTGTTTCTGCTAACTCTTTACTCATCTAAACCACGCGAACATATCTTATCTCGAAGTATAGGCCATGATACCAAAACTGATTTGCCCAAAAAGTAAGGGTTTGGTCCTTTGCTGGTAAAAGAATATACAATGTCCAACTCCAATGGATAACGAGAACAAACATTCTTCGTAAAAGATTATAAAAATATGTAAATCAAGCTTCCTCCCTATTTGGTCACCATTTACCATAATCAGAGAGTCAGTATAACACATTGAGTATTCATTTAATTTTTACATGACTAAAAGGTAAAATCTTAATAACTTTAAGAGGTTTTATATACTTTAAACACACAAAATAATTTAAAATAAACAATACATAGTTAAACATAAGCACTGACAAAAAACATAAGTAAAACATAAGCAAAATTTAAGCAATTTTTTTTAAAACAATTATGAAAATAAAAAAATTTTAGATCTCAGTTTTAGATTTTTAGATAAACATATTTTATACATACATGTTTTGTGAATGGCGTGCTAAAAAGATGAATTTGTGCTGCATAAGGGTTAGAACGAATTCTTGATCGCTAAGGGTCATGATTGTTCGTTAATAGATATCACAGTTCATCTTTACTCCTATATAGTTTAGATCTGATTTTAGATGGTTCAACTTTGGTTTATGTTTTCCTCTTCAGTCAACAGGGAAAATCAAAAACTTATTGCTGATGTAGCAACATTGTGAGGACTACTAACAAAAAAATTTTGTTTATGTTTTACTCTTTACGCTTTACCGTAACATGCTCATATACACATGCCAAAGCCGTAAAAGTGTTATCATCATTTTCCCACTAACAGATCACATTATCAGATAGTAATGCTCATGTACACATGCCAATCTAGCATAATAAGAGTTCAGTTCTTATTCCAATTAACAGATCACATTACAAGACAATAATGCCCATATACACAAGCCAATGACAATCTAACAGTATAAGAGTTGAGCTCATTTTCCAACTGGACAGGATAGTAACTAAGGGTTTGGTGCTTACCTCATTGGGACAATCGGAGTTGACGACCCTGAATTTGAGCTGCCAAGTTTGCAGCACGTTCCTCCAGAACAAAATTTCTTAATGCGCTGGAATTTAAGTTCACTCCCTGGTTAATATGACCCCAAATTTTTTGAAACCTTTTACGTATACATAATTGGATTAGTATAGGTTTAATGCAATGACTCACTTATAGGCAGATACAATATGATTATAGACTTTAAACATGAAATTAGAAAAAAATCTAAAAAAGTTTGTTGGACAATAAGGTTGGATATGGCTACAAGTACAAGTTAAGATACCTATATAAAAATGAAATTCTTGCAATAATACATCAGGCTCAAGACTAAATAATTATTATTCTTGTTATTAAAACATTTGAAGAGAAATGACCAGTAGAAAAAGAGAAAATGAAAGCTGGCAAGCCCATCTGTATCAACTGCCTTCACATGGCTCCTCTCTTCTATGCCCCATGCATCTCTACAAGACATTCATTTTATCTTTGTTTATCGATCTCTCTTTTTCTTCTATTCTATTCATCTCTACAGCAATTACTATTGTTGTACAGTGTATATGCAACCACGCATACATTACTAAGTTTGGTCCAAACAGCCCATCTTCTCCATACGCCTCAGCCATTAATGCTTCCAGTTTTATCAATTAAAATCTCTTTTGTATTACATTGAGGGCTTTCTCTTGTTCGTTTCTGTAATAGAGTTACACGTACTGATGCAATCTAGTATGTACCGCCAAAACGTAATGTCATTCCTGTCACTTGACTAGAAGTAATGTAGTAACATTACATTTTAGTGACCCACTCGTTATCCTAATTATACAATCTGATGCTACTCTCTTGCATGTAACCATGACACGTCCGTCTGCTTCTGTCCACATAACAACTTTGCGAATATAAAATGATCTGATCCCATTTTCATTTTCTATCGACTCAAAGTGAAAACTACTGACCATTAGTTCTACTATATCGAGTTGCATACTTAACAATCTGTAGTTTTATACAAAAAAACTACACCCTTTATTATTACTTAGTAAAACAGTAGAAAAAGACTAATTAACGGTTGTGAAGATCGACAGTAGTATACCCTTCTTCAACAGAGAAACGTGGGTGTACTCTCGGATCTCCACCCCTATGAGGCGAAACTGGCAGTTTATAGCTATTATCCATCGCAAAAGAGTCGTCACCTTCTTGCTGGTGAACCACAAGCACCGAGAAATGAAAATCCGGCGACGCAAACATGTCTCCGATCACACCTAGCTCAGGACACTCGCTCCAGTCCGTTAGCCCGTACAGTACGGACGACTCTAGGTCATGGTCACGACCCACGACAACCAAATCGTACGTAGACCCAAGTGCACTAATCACTTGCGTGGTCTCTACTCCATCTCTGACAATCTCTTCTCTGTAATGCACTTTGGGTTTGTTCTGCGAGAAGCTCTTGAAGTCGTTTATGAGGTGACACTCGGAAGGTTCTGTTTCTTCTCCCGTCGTTATGTTGGTGTTGTAAAGGGCGCTCTTGTGTCGGAAATGGATCATCGTGACGCTCACTTCCGGGTGCTCTGCCATTCTCATGCAGAAGGCTAGCGCCTCCGCGTCGTCTCTGCCTTCGATAAAAATCATAGCCACGTTACGCCACGTGTGGCTCATTAGGACAGAGCGACGACCTTCTGTTTCGCCCCGGTCGATGAATATTCCGACAGAGCAAGGTGCCTTGTCCAACACGTTAATATTAATGCTACGAATCGCTGGGTTCACATGGTCGACGGTCCCGTCTATCGCGTACTCTTTATGAAACGGGATGACGATGAGCGCTGCTTTCTTGTCGAGTGCGAGAGTGCATATATCGTCGTTGATGCTGGAGAAGGGAGCCGCGGCTGTGAAATGCTGAGCCATTAGGGTTCCTTGGTGCTGCTGCTCGAACCGTTGGAACCCGTTGACTATTTGCGTTGACTGGGCCGTGTTGGGGTCGAGTTTGTTCATCAGGTGATGCGGCATGAGCACCGCGTGGGCTCTGCCTTTGAGCTCGACGAGGTGCAGCGTGAAGACGGAGACGGGGCTGAAGCGGCTCGGGTAAGAAGCTTCTAGAAGGTTGACCATCGAAGGTACGTTTTCGACGTTGTAAACGCAGAAGAGGAGACGGAGCTGAATGTTTCGTTGTCTCGTGTTGAGGATCGTTCGCTTGCTCTCGCTTCTGTAGCGTTTTGATGGGTCGTAGAGGCGCACAACGAGGAAGCGTGAAATGCCCGTCACGAATAAGAGCGTGATGATAACAAGATTGAAGCATTCTGTATTTAGAACCTGCAAACAATAATTTGATGATTTTTTTGAAAATGTGTATCTGGCTGCGTCCATGCGCTATACCGTAATCAACCATTTCGACTTCATCTTACAGTGTGTTATGCAAATTCAAATGATTTGGCTGAATATTAGTGCTTAGACTAATGCCTAGACAAATTTCAAATATTGATATAAATAAAATCAAGTAACTCAGATGAATAATAGCATTTAGACGAATGCTTAAACAAATTTTAAGTATTCATATCTAAGAAATAAAAATTGATAGAATTCTATTTTTGTAAATTTTTTTATATGCTAATTACGTTTTATATATAAAATTTATATGTGTAGTATATTTTATTTTTTAGTTTTTTAAAAAACTAAGGTATGTATTATTTATCTTATAGACATAACATATATTATTTATGTAAAGCATATATATATTTATCTAAGCATATGACTAAGCGTCAGAGGTTTGGTTATTGAAGGTCTAATACGTTTTAGAATCTTGTGGATCAATCTTAATTTGATTAACCCAATCTCTTAATTTAGTGTTCTTAGCTTATGATTTGACATTTTGTTTTACATTTTTGGCTAAAAGCCGGTTCTTATATCTCATTTTATTTAAGAAACGGTTCTTAATTTTTCTTAGTTAAAAGCTAAGAAACGGTTCTTAACCGAAGCTAAGAGTCCCACGGCTTAATCATGGTCTTATTGTGTGTAGAGAAAATTTGATCAGACAGACGCAAACAAACAATGTAGGTTTTGTAATGATACCTTTTCATCTTTCCACATGACGGATGTGTAGATCTCGATGACTCCTTGGCAACACATCAATAAGGCCAAAGAAATTGCGTCTCCGATCTTTATGCTGCAATACACGGATGCGGCTGCGGTTCCTAGGAACTTGCACGTGTAGGTAATGAGGATCACGGCTTCAATGACCCTCACGTGGCTCTGTTCGATCTTTAAGAAATTGGTCTGTAATCCACTAATGGCGATAAAACACGGGAGCATAAGGCATGACGCAAACATCTCGAGCTTGGTCGTGAGCCCGGTCCCTAACGGAGGTCCATCGGGGAGCGATACACCGAGCCAGAACGCTCCAAACGCTGCATGGACGCCGAGAACTTCGGAGCCTAAGCTTATCACCAACAAGACCATTACGATCGGGAAGAACGGGATATCGTTTGCTTTATCAACCGAAACGCTCCTTCTCGCCGTTAACCATATGATCAAAGGTCTGCAGATGAAAAATATGGCGAGGAGAAGAGCGGTGATCCAAGCGAAAGACCAAACGGTAGCGAGCGTACCGTCTTGCAAGAACATTCTGAAAACGAGTGCAACGACCCAGCTAAAGGCCTCGCAGACGATGGAGCAGTTCGTGGCTAATCTCCCGAGGTCGGAGTTGAGGATGTTGAGCTCGGCTAGGACGGTTGTGGTGACCGGGAAGGAGGTCATTGCGTTGAGAGAGATCACGGTGTGGATGCAGTGGGCGACTTCTGGTGGGATCTGGAAAGTGTTTTTCAAGACGAGGACGGTGAGGTTGCCTAGTGAGAAAGGGAAGGCGTAGGAGGCTGTACCGATGAGCAAGGCTTTGGAACCTGCTTTACGTAGAATGCTAGCGTCGATTCTAAGGCCTAGTAAGAAAAGATGCATGAAGAAACCGACGTTTGAGAACGTTTGTAAAGTGATTTTGCCGCTAATGGGAAAGACCATCTCCATGTAGCTCCTGCTTTGGCCCAAGAGAGATGGTCCTAGGATTATACCAGCCTGCGAGTAGATAATTAACAAAAATTCAATAAAAAGGAGGAATGTAAAGAGCTTCAGGCTCCATAATGGATAGTCTGTGCATGGGTTTCCTAAAAAGGAAATTAATAAATATAGACAAGTTATTATGAAATTATTTAATTACCAGGACTTGTGCAGAGATCATGCCTTGATTCAAGGGCTTGAGGAGGCGGAAGAGAAGCCTTGAAGTGATAATAATGGCAGCTACTTGCAACAAGAGAAGTGGCATTGCGTATTTGAGAGGGTTACTGCCCATGAAAACGCCCTTTGAGGTTAGCATATGGTTTGTCTGGCACACGAGGCTTTCCAAGAGGAATGGCCCATGAACTTTGCCTTTCTGCGTCGAGGTGACCTCATCCATGTTTAGCGTTGACATCACTATGGTTTTTCTTGTGCACGCCAAAGGCAACTTTACTGAATGTGAGCAGCGAAATCTAAGCTGAGATTAATAACAAAACACAGTACTCTGTTTTTATATTGAGAAATGCTATCATCATATGAAGATTCCTCTCTAGGTTGGGTCAAAAGATCAAAAACAAAAAGGGAAGTGTGAGAAACAGAAAGAGAGATGAGACCATATTTCTTGATTCTATTTAGTGATTCTGACTATTTTTTTGGTTGGTTGATGTTAATAACCCATAACCTCCAACCATTCCAAATTCATGGTTTTATTGTCCTTTAAGTCCTAATAATAAAAAGTCATTTAAAATGAGATTTTCTCCAACCATTTATATTCTACAATAAACTTCTTTGCATATCACACATTCTAGTCTAAAGCTCATAAACTACTAAACCCAAGTTAAACCCATATTTATTGCTTCTATCTAGTGATTCTGACTGTTTTTTTGGTTGGTTGATGTTAATAACCCATAATCTCTCCAACCATTCTCAATTCATGTCTTTAATTTCCCTCTAAGTTCTAAGGTGGTGTTCTTAGTGGAATATAAGAACCCTACTCTAAGAACCCTCCAATAATTATGCTCTAAGAATAATAAAACATTTAAAATGATATTTTCTCCAACCATTGTAAATGCTTCATCCCATGACACATTCAAGTCTAAAGTTCCTGCCTCCTTCAAACTACTATCCCAACTTGAATCAAATATATAAAAATAAGAACATTAATTTGGTTTAGACTTTAAACCACACGGTGCTTTTTAAACAGCTAAAAATTAGCAAATCATTACCATCCCACAAATAGCACTGTCCTCAAGAGACAGACAAAGCTCCGATTTCACTTCTTGGCGAAAGAGGCGGCCGTTGGATTTTGTGGAGTCTTGAAACTCTGAAGAGTCTGCATGGGCATAGAAGATTGAACTTGACAAACGTTCCTAATGAAAAGTATGTTCAATGTTGTTCGATAGCATCGTGTCTCGCCCCGCTCTGCTGGAACCAAGTCTCCTAATAAAGTGCATAGTCTGTTATTTAGACTCCTAATAACTGTAGCTAAGAGCATGCCTATTAGAGTATCACAAGGGGTTCATGGGCTCGGATTCATAGGCCCGAAATACTTTTTTAATTAAAAAAATGGGCTAATTTCGGTGAACCGGTTCGCCAGAGTGAACCCGTATGATACGGGTTCAAGCCACGTGGCAACACCTCATTGGAAGGACGTTTTTGTGTTGACGAAATCGAAACACGGATCTCTCGATAGCTCTCTCATTTTCTCTCATTTCTAGGGTTTCTTTCTCTCCGAGGCGATTTGTCGAGCGACGGCGACGCCATAGCTTTTCTCCATCTAATCGACGACAGACTGTCTCCTCCACGAGCTCAGGTGAGTATCGAGTACTTTGACGTTATAATAGAATCGATTTTGGGCTCGAAAGCGATCTCGGGAAATCGAAATCGATTTGGGGATTTCGAGTTAGGGTTCTAAATCGAGAAGGGGGTTTCGATTTATGGTTGTAAATCTTCATGCGGGTTCGATTTAGGGTTCCTTTACCGGGGATTCAAAATCGATTTGGGGGTTTAGGGTTCTTAATCGATTTGGGGGTTTCGAGATAGAGTTGTAAATCGATTAGGGGGTTTCGTTTGATGGTTGTAAAGCGTCATGAGGGTTCGATTTAGGGTTCGTTTCAAGCCCTCAGCTCAGTGGCTTACCTCCTAGAGAGGCAAGTCAATGTAAGCAGAGGTGGGGAAGAGTGAATGAGCAGGTGTGCAAGTTTGTGGGTTGCTATGAGGCGGCTGTCAAGGAGCAAGCTAGTGGCCAAAATGAGAATGATATCATGAAGGCTGCCCATGACATCTTCTTAAATGACTACCAGGTGAAGTTCAGCCTTGAACATGCCTGGAGGGAACTACGGTTTGATCAAAAATGGAGATCAAATTGTTTGTCCAGAGATGGTGCAAAGGACAAAAGGAAGGAACCTGCGGAGGTGGTGCCTCACTTGGAAAAGGTTAGGCCTCCTGGTGTTAAGGCTTGCAAAGCAGCCAAACGCAAGAAGCATGGGAATGAAGCAGCTTATGATCAATTAGAGAGCATGCTAGTTGTGAAAGAGAACATATCCAAACACAGACTCCTTGATCGTCTCCTTGCCTGAAAAGATACACTATCTGAAATAGAAGTGTCTCTGAAGAACAAACTCATATCCGAATTGCTTTGATATTGCTAGTGCCTTTAACTTGCTTGAAACTTACTTGTTGTTGTAAAACTTAGTAGGTTGCTAGTTCTGGTCAGTGAAGTTAGTTGCTTGAATCTGGTTTGATATTGAAACTTATAGGTTGCTTCGACTTTGTTAGTTGCTTGAAACTTAGTAGGTTGCTTTGATTTTGTTAGTGCCTTTGATCTTGTTAGTGCCTTTCTGGTTTCTTTTTCTTTTACTATATAGCTTCTGGTTTAACTTGCTTGTTCTGTCTTGTTGTGCAGGTCACAGGTGCTTGTCTGGCGCAGGACTTTAACTCAACTTGATCGTCTGTTTGTTTCACGGGTTGTACTGGCTTGATGTGTAATGAATGTACTATGTCTGTTTGTTTCACGGGAAAGTGTAGAATTTTGTTGCTTTCTACACTTTGTTTTTTCATTCACGGATTATGTAAAATGTCTATGTACTTGTGACCTATGTCTCTTTGCACTCTATATAAACTATGTCTCTCTTTTCTTCTATCGATTACCTCTGAATCTAAAACCTTGTAGTTCCTTTCTCTCTTGTAATATTGTCTCTGTACTTGTATACTAGTTCTATCACAATTTTTTTTTTCAAAAACACTTAACCAAAATTCCATCTCTTCTAATACCAAACTTGTTCTATCTCATGTAAAACCTCTTGAACACTCCTAAAACCTTCGTATCCTTCGATCAAGATAAGCCACAAAGCTCTCAAGCACTATATCAACGAACATCAAATTTTTTTTTCCAAACACTTAGCCAAATTCCCAAACACTTAACTCAATAGGTTGTTCATTTCTCTTCTAAAAAAAAATACAATGTCTTCCTCATTATCTGATGGTGTTGATGAAAGATTAAACGAAGCTTTTGAAGAAATGTTCTACCAACAATTTGATCATGCATTCGAGTCAGTATTTGATGTTCAAGCCAAAAAGCCGAAGAGACGAGCAGAAGTTCCCAAGTTGATTTTTCGTACTCTACGGACATCCTTTCCAATATCGGTAATATGCTTGGCATTCGCAATCAAATTTGGGATCAACGGATACATGCTCGTTTGCAAGCTAATTTAGTCAAAAATATATGGCAAAAGTTTGGTAATCAAGATGAATAATCTTTGTATGTTCATGAATTCTCATTGTATTGAATAAAAACTTTTAAAAAATATTATAAATTTTTTTTTTATTCCTAAGAACTCCATCTTCATGTTCACTAATAGAAGAACAAAAAATATACAGGTTCAACACTATTCATCATCCCACCAAAAATATATTAAAATTTTTTTATGAACCCAAGGGGGGATTCACTAATAAAATGCTCTAAAGAGCCAAAGAACCAGGCAAAGAAGAGAGTAGAAATCGTCCCGTTTCCAATTTACGCGCGCGCGCCGTCTACTTTGTTTTTATTTTAACTTCTCACCGTTTATCATAGATTAAAACGGCACGCAGTGTTTTGATATATTGTTACAAACGTTACGACGTTTTAAAAGTCCTATCCCTTTCCTCTTTCTTCCTCCTCGTTTCTATCCTCTCTCTTCACTTCTTCGAATAATTAAACCCTACGAGCTTCTTCACAGTAGAGGGGAATCATGAATCCCTCGCTTATCACCGCCACTAACGCTCCAATCTCACCTTCCCCTCGGCCTCCTCTACTCTGCCACTTCCTCACTCCGTCACCTCTCCGTTTATCGCAGTCTCAATCTCCGTCTCGCCGCCGTTACCGAGTTTCGTTCCCTCGCTGCGCAGCTACTTCGTCCGAGCAACCATTGGTGTCTACGAAGAAATCAGATGTACACGGGAACAAGAAGGAGCTCACCGGATTGCAACCGATTGTGGAGAAAATGACGCCGCCGGTGAGGCTGGCGACTTCCGCTGTCGTTCTAGCGGCGTCGCTAGCTTCTGGCTATGGCCTTGGGCTCCGGTTAGCTGGCTCGAGGAATATTGCATTTGGTGCGGCTGCTGCAGCTGGAGCCGCCGGTGGAGCTGTCGTATATGCGATGAACTCCGCCGTACCGGAGGTGGCTGCCATCGGTTTGCACAATTATGTTGCTGAAATTGAAGATCCTGCCTCTGTGACTAAAGATGATATTGAAAAGATAGCTTCTAGGTTAGTGGTTGCTTGAATTTTAAGATGAAAGAGGATATAGAGAGGATTAAAATTTGCTTATATGTTGCAGGTATGGTGTCAACAAAGGAGATGAGGCATTCCAGGCTGAGATTTGTGATATATATTGCCGGTGAGTCAAGTTCTTGCTCCTAATCTTAGTGTGGAGAGTTCATTAGTTAATCTTTGCATCTTAATCTTGGTTAGGTACGTGACTTCGGTGCTTCCAGCTGAAGGACAGTCTCTTAAAGGAGATGAAGTGGATAAGATAGTCAAATTCAAGAGTGCTTTGGGAATAGACGACCCTGATGCAGCCTCCATGCACATGGAGGTGTTTTATTCGTTTGAGTTATCACTTAGCCTTTTTGCAGTTGATTCAGAAGGATTTTGAATGTAGAATTACTAACTCGTTGGTCTTGTCTAGATTGGCAGGAGGATATTTAGGCAAAGGCTTGAGACTGGGGAGCGTGAAGGGGATGCCGAACAGCGTCGGGTGAGTCGCGCTTGTGTCTAGTATTTGTTTATATATTGTAGCTTGGTTCAGCAAGAGAGCACAAGTGTGATCACAAGTTGTATGCTCCCAGTGCAGGCATTTATGAGGCTTGTATATGTTTCAGCTCTTGTGTTTGGAGACGCTGCATCCTTCCTTTTGCCTTGGAAGCGAGTTCTGAAGGTCACAGATGCTCAGGTAGGCATTTCCAGTTTTGTCGAACATGTGATTTTGCATACATTTTTGGCACCTGCTTCCAACTTGGTAATATGAAGTTCTTCGCTAATGTATTAATCTCGTGTACAGGTTGAGATTGCTATTCGTGAAAATGCAAAGCAACTGTATGCCGAAAGGTTGAAATTAGTTGGTAGAGGTAATGTTATTTTTTCATTTAAAGATAAGTAATGTTACGCTTGTAGAATGGATGAATTTGCCTGAGCTGGTTTTATCATCTATTGTGTCACTTCCTTGAAATAGAGTTTAGTAATGTTCCTCTTATAGCAAGATGTCTGAATATTCGGCACGGAACTTCTCATTTGACATTGATAATATATACGGCTTAGCTTTTTCTGCAGCTTTATGCATGGAAACTTACATGGTTATATGTCTATTAACATGTTCTTGCAGATATTAACGTAGAAAACCTTGTGGACCTGAGAAAAGCACAACTATCAATTAAGCTTTCTGATGAGGTATTCTATCTCTTTGTGTCATTGACTTCGTACTGTCACTGGCTATAGTTCTTCTGACATTTTCTTCTCCGTTGCAGCTTGCTGAAGACTTGTTTAGAGAACATACAAGAACAGTAGCCATAGAGAATATTTCTTCAGCACTTAGCGTACTAAAATCCCGCACACGAGCAGTGTAAGGCATTGTATTATTGAATCACATATAGAAAAATATATGGAAAAATTATGATACATGTGAAGAAGATGTTAATGTTCTTTTGCTTTACCCTGAGGTTTGATTTTACAAAAAGCTGACCTTTTCTATCGTTTCCTTTAGTGTTGTAGCTCTTATTATAATAACTTTTTTAGTCGGATAAGTTACATAGTTATTTACTTATTTTTGTGGGAATTTAAGTATATCAATGAGATTTTGATTCTATAGACGTTTTTGTATCCCGGTTATAATGAACATTGAAACTAAATTGGATCATCTAGTTTATTTTAGTTTACAATGCTATTCATTTATTGATCTGTTTTTATCCAGGAAGAGTATGTCACTTGTTGTGGAAGAGCTTGAAAAAGTACTGGAGTTTAACAACCTGCTGGTTTCCTTGAAAAGCCATTCAGAGGCAGATCAATTTGCACGGGGTCTTGGCCCTATATCTTTGATAGGTAAAGATGCTTTTGACGGTCTCTTTTGAGAAGTAATCTTAGGCCCTTAGCTTGGATGTATGTGGCGTAGGTGGTGATTCTGATTTTGAGAGGAGGATGGATGATTTAAAGCTCCTTTATAGAGCATATGTTACAGATGCTTTATCAACTGGGCGCATTGAAGAAAACAAGGTAAGCTGAAACCAGTTTTGTATTCTTTATTATATTGCAAAGTGGGTACATACGGAGCATGGTTTCAGACTTTTTTTTTCTCTCTGTCTCCTTCCCATGCGATGTCAATTGTTGTCATTTTTTGCTGATTGGTAGCTTGTGGCAATGAGCCAACTGAGAAACATACTCGGACTGGGAACACGGGAGGCTGAAGCTATTAGTGTTGATGTTACGTCCAAGGCATACCGTAAGAGACTTGCTAACGCTGTTACTAGTGGTGACCTTGAAGCACAAGATAGCAAAGCAAAATACCTTCAAAAGCTATGCGAAGAGCTGCACTTTGATGCGCAGAAGGCAAGCGCAATCCATGAAGGTATATGGGGACCACCTGACCTTATCCTGTTATGTTGTACATGAGTTAGACAGTTTGAATTGCCATTTTATCGCCCAAAAATGGAATGGATGGGGTCCATGGAATAACTAGAATCTTCTCAATTTGACTGTTAACCTGCTAGTCCCTTACCTTGCAAACTAGCTTTAAATGTTGTGGATTTGGGGTTTCCAACAAGTCTGTCACTCTCCTTTGATTACATGCTGTTATCCTACAGTGTTAATGTTTATTGGAGTCTTTTATCCTCAGTCATCTGACAGTCACTTGCTCTTCTTCAGAAATCTATAGGCAGAAGCTTCAACAGTATGTTACTGATGGAGAGCTGAGCGATGACAATGTTGCTGCTTTGTTAAGGTTAAGAGTCATGCTCTGTATTCCTCAGCAAACTATTGAGGCAGCTCATGCAGAAATCTGTGGAAGCATATTTGAAAAGGTAATCCAGCTTATCAGTCCCCTTCTGTATCCCTGTTTATTCCCATTGTCTTTTGTCTTGACACTGCAATTTCACCGCTGTCTTTTAGAAAAACTCTAGTGTTAATACTTAATAGTACGTATTTACCTGTTTTCAATCCGTTTCCAATAACTTCATGTGGCCACATCTCAACTTATCGCCTTGTTACCGGACGGTTTACTTACAGATACTTGTTCGTTACATCGTTTCCAGGTTGTCAGAGAAGCGATTTCTTCTGGAGTGGATGGTTATGATGCTGAAACTCGCAAATCAGTAAGAAAGGCTGCTCATGGTCTTCGGTTATCCAGAGAGACTGCCATGTCTATTGCTAGCAAGGCTGTGAGTATATCATTCTCTTTACTTTTCCCATGTTTGGTAATTTGGTATTAGGATTTTGTTTCTCTAATAGAAACCGAAAAATCTTCATTGATGCAGGCCCGTAGGGTTTTCACAAACTACATCAGACGAGCAAGGGCGGCAGAGAATCGCACCGAGTCAGCAAAGGAGCTCAAGAAAATGATTGCTTTCAACACGTTGGTTGTGACTGAAATGGTGGCTGACATTAAGGGAGAATCTTCTGATAAAGAACCTGAAGAGCCTATTCAAGTGAAAGAAGTAGATACTGAAGTTGAGGAATGGGGATCCCTTGAATCACTCAAAAAGACAAGACCTGACAAGGAACTCGCTGAGAAGATGGGAAAGCCTGGCCAGACTGAGATAACTCTCAAAGATGACCTTCCCGACAGGGACAGGATCGATCTCTACAAAACGTACTTGCTCTACTGTCTAACCGGAGAGGTCACAAGAATCCCATTCGGCGCCCAGATCACAACAAAGAGAGACGACTCAGAGTACTTGCTTCTGAACCAGCTTGGTGGGATCCTCGGATTGACTTCGAAAGAAATAGTCAACATTCACGTGGGTCTTGCCGAGCAGGCTTTCAGACAACAAGCCGAAGTGATTTTAGCTGATGGGCAGTTGACAAAGGCTAGAGTAGAGCAGCTAGACGAGTTGCAGAAACAAGTTGGGTTGCCTCAGCCACAAGCGGAGAAAGTTATAAAGAATATAACAACCACAAAAATGGCGAACGCGATTGAAACTGCTGTTAACCAAGGAAGACTGAACATAAAGCAGATACGTGAGCTCAAGGAAGCAAACGTCAGCCTAGACAGCATGATCGCAGTGAGTCTGAGAGAGAAACTATTCAAGAAGACAGTGAATGATATATTCTCATCAGGAACAGGTGAGTTCGATGAAACTGAAGTCTACGAGACCATCCCATCTGATCTCAGTATCGATGTTGAAAAGGCAAAAGGCGTTGTTCATGATCTTGCTAGGAGTAGACTATCAAACTCCCTGATCCAATCAGTAGCATTACTCAGGCAGAGAAACCGTAAAGGAGTGGTAAGCAACCTCTCTTATCTTGACATAAACTCTTGGATATTTCAGACTGATTTGTGCATCTATGTGTGTTAGGTCTCGTCGTTGAATGATTTGCTTGCATGCGACAAAGCTGTACCGTCTGAGCCACTGTCATGGGAGGTCGCAGAGGAATTATCTGATCTTTATGATATTTATTCAAAGAGTGATCCCAAACCTGCGCCTGAAAAAGTTTCGAGGCTGCAATATCTACTGGGGATAGATGATTCAACTGCAACTGCTCTCCGTGAGATGGAAGATGGTGTGTTCTCCTCTGCTGCAGAAGAGGGCAACTTTGTCTTCTAAATTTTCAATGAATGTCTTTAACTTTTGAATAAGATCTGATTGAGAGAGAAGAAAACGGTTTTTGAATTTTTAAAATCTGTGAAAAATGTTCTCAGAACAAAACATGAATTGATTGGAATAGTTTGAAAAATCTGCAAACTAAAGATGTGAATTATCTATAATCTAATCACCACTAGATTTTAGCTTGAATGCATGAGATCTATCTTTCTTGATGTTTTCGTTCCTTAAAGCAGCAGTGCGTGTCGTTTCTGTAGCATGAAACGGCTTACATGTCAAATATCTACGGAACTAACGGCAAGACATTGCAGTTTTGATTTTGCGTTTTAGTGATTTTTTCCTTTTTATTTTTAATAAAATAAACGAAAATTCAGGAGAGGGGCAATAGCGGCGGAATCGTGATACATTGCGTACAAGCAGCAGAAGCAAGACCTAAGAAGGAGATTCGGATACCCTCAGCTTCTTCACGAGTCGCGCTATCTTCTCAGAACGAGAAGGATGCCTGAGACGAAAGCCGTTTCGACCTTGGACAATGTAGTGGTGAAGTCGCCCAACGATCGGAGGTTGTACAGAGTGATTGAATTGGAGAACGGATTGTCTGCTCTGCTCATTCACGATCCAGACATTTACCCCGAAGGATACGCGGCTGATCAGATCGATGAAGATGATGAGGACGGAGAAGAAGAAGAAGAAGATAGTGACGGAAGCTATGAAGATGATGAGGAAGGAGATGATGAGGATGATGATGAAGTAGAAGGGAAAGGAGATCAACAGACCAAAAAGGTATTTCGATTTAAGATACATCACCTGCTTTCTAACTCTTTTAACAAATTTGATTTTAAACTCGTTTGTGTTGTGCTGTGACGTTTCAGGCAGCTGCAGCTATGTGTGTTGCAATGGGTAGCTTCTTGGATCCTCCGGAAGCGCAAGGCCTTGCTCACTTTCTTGGTATGTTCATCTTTCGATGAGTTTGTTACTACAGTTTGACTTTTTGAATCACTCTCATGTTTAACGTTTTGTGCAGAGCACATGCTTTTTATGGGTAGCTCCGAGTTCCCCGATGAGAATGAAGTAAGCACAATGGATGATGATTGGATCTTTTCAATGTTTAGTACAGATTTTGTTTTGTTTGAATAATGTATCTTCTGGGTTTGACTTTGTTTTGGCTTGTAGTATGATAGTTACTTGTCTAAGCATGGAGGATCCTCTAATGCGTACACCGAAATGGAGCATACTTGCTATCACTTTGAAGTCAAGAGAGAGTTCCTTCAAGGCGCCTTGAAAAGGTGCATAGTTCTATTTGTTTTTTTCTTGTTCCTTAAACGTCAATTGTCTCCTTAACATGTGTCACCTGCATTTTTACCTAAATCATTTGCTGTAGAAGATTTTCCATAGGCGGTATTTGAAATTGCTGTTAGGTTTAATCTTTCCGTTTTGTTTTTTTTTTTGTTCTTTGGAACACTTATTTGACCTTAGTTTGTCTTCTTGTTAATAGGTTCTCTCAGTTTTTTGTTGCACCGCTCATGAAGACTGAAGCCATGGAACGAGAAGTCCTTGCTGTTGATTCAGGTATTGCATGTTAATCATAACCGTAGTCCTTTGTTTAGAAATTACGAAAAATTCATCTTTAATCAACATTCAAGAAAATTGACCTCTTATATAGCTAACATGATCCAAACTTGTAGAATTTAACCAGGCCCTCCAAAATGATGCATGCCGTCTGCAACAATTACAGTGCTATACGTCTGCAAAGGGTCATCCTTTTAATAGGTTCTCATGGGGTAAGGACTTGTCGGTGTACCTCTCTTGCCACACTTAAGATATTCATGAAATAAGTTAATGTTAATGTCCTTTCTGTGCTCTGTAAGGTAACAAGAAGAGTTTGAGTGGTGCAATGGAAAATGGGGTTGATCTACGGGAATGCATCATGAAACTATACAAGGAATATTACCACGGTGGATTGATGAAACTCGTTGTCATTGGAGGAGGTATTTTCTTTAGGTTTATGATGCGTTTGGCTCTAATTCTTGGAAAAACGTTAATTAAACTCATAATAATGGCCTTTGTTGCTATCTGAGTTTATTGTAATTTTATGGTTACGTATAAAATCTTGCAGAATCTCTCGATACACTTGAAAGCTGGGTCGTAGAACTCTTTGGCGATGTTAAAAACGGATCCAAAATTATGCCAACACTGGAGGCAAAAGGTCCTATTTGGGAAGGCGGTAAATTATATCGCCTAGAAGCGGTTAAAGATGTTCATACTCTTGATTTGACATGGACTCTCCCTCCTCTTCGCCATGCCTATGTGAAGAAGCCGGAGGACTATCTAGCACATCTATTAGGACATGGTGAGGAATCACATCCATTTTTATCGTTTCTATGTTGTTTTCTTAAAGCGTGCTTGTGCATGTAAACTGCATACTGACGAATATTATTTATACAATGATCTTTTTAGAGGGCAAAGGAAGTCTTCTATCATTCCTTAAAGGTAAGGGCTGGGCAACCTCGCTGTCTGCTGGTGTTGGAGATGATGGAATTAACCGCTCGTCTTTGGCCTATGTTTTCGGAATGTCTATACATCTCACTGACTCTGGTTTAGAGAAGGTAAATGGTTATATTTTAACTAAGCTCAAGGCAGGGGATTTTCAATCGTTTTTGAACTGTATATAGCTTTATATACTGTTGTTCTTTTCCATTTTTATTTTGTTACGTTACTCATTGGACCTTGTGACTACTATAAAACAGATTTATGACATCATTGCTTACACCTATCAATATCTCAAGTTACTGCGTGATGCGTCACCACAAGAATGGATATTCAAGGAACTCCAAGATATTGGGAACATGGACTTTAGATATGCTGAGGAGCAGGCTGCAGATGATTATGCTGCTGAACTTTCAGGTTTGTACTTACATGGTCTCATTCGTCTAGTTCTTTTAAGGCAGTAACAGTGGTTAGCTTATCATGTTGGCATGTAAAGCCTAAATATGTTCAGAATTTATCATGTGTTAATGTATGTAAATCATCATGTTTTTTTAAGTAACCACTGAAACTGTTATTGTGCAGAGAATATGCTTGCTTATCCGGTAGAGCACATTATTTATGGTGATTATGTATACCGGACATGGGATTCAAAAATGATAGCAGATCTAATGGGTTTCTTCACACCAAAAAACATGAGAATTGATGTTGTTTCAAAATCCATCAAGTCAGAAGGTACTTTAGAAATTTGTTGAGTATTTAACTTTTGGATTGCATATTTCTCACTATCTTACTCTTGAAAACTTCCTTGTTTCAGAGTTCCAAACTGAGCCTTGGTTCGGTTCTCATTACATAGTAGAAGATGTTCCTTTGGTGTTGATGGAAACATGGATCAATCCTTCAGAAGTAGATAACTCTTTACATCTCCCTTCAGAAAACCAATTCATCCCTTCTGATTTTTCCATCCGAGCTACTAGTTCTGATGGGGATCTCAAAAGCCAGTCTCCCCCTAAATGTATAATTGATGAACCGTTAATGAAGTTTTGGTACAAACTTGACGAAACGTTCAAGGTTCCCCGTGCAAATACATACTTCCGCATAAATTTAAAGGGGGCATATGGCAGTGTGAAGAACTGCCTTTTGACGGAACTATTTATCAACCTTCTGAAAGACGAGCTAAATGAGATCATATACCAGGCAAGTAACTACCTTTCGGAAAAATCTTTTTAGATGTTTTTTTTTTTAATTGACATGAATATCTGATTATCTTTGCAGGCCAGTATAGCAAAACTTGAAACTTCTTTATCTATGTATGGTGATAAACTAGAGCTTAAAGTGTTTGGGTTTAACGAAAAAATTCCAGCTCTCTTATCAAAAATATTAGCCATAGCCAAATCCTTCATGCCAAGCCTGGACCGATTTAAGGTATGCGAAATTCGCATGTATTAACTGTTACTCTTTATTCTCATTCAGTCTTGAACTTGTTTTTTCGTATCAATCTCGTCTCGTTCGCTATTGATCCGCGGATACTATCTAACCTGGCAGGTTATCAAAGAAAACATGGAGAGAGGGCTGAGAAATACTAATATGAAGCCTTTGAACCATTCCACATACTTGAGACTGCAACTCTTGTGTAAACGAATCTATGACAGCGACGAGAAGCTGTCTGTACTAAATGATTTGTCTCTCACTGATCTCAACAGCTTTATTCCTGAAGTCCGCTCTCAGGTAACATTCTGCATCAGCCACAGTTAATGTGATTTCCCTTTTACTTAACACTCGACTACTTGTCTCTGGTTTTGTTTAAATCGAGCAAAGGTTAGATAAAACTTCTGTTATGTTTGCAGATATTTATTGAGGCTCTGTGCCATGGTAATTTGTCGGAAGACGAAGCAGTAAACATATCCAACATATTCAAAAACAGTTTGACAGTTGAACCGCTCCCAGTCAAATCCAGACATGGAGAGCAGATAACGTGCTTCCCTCTGAGTGCCAAGCTTGTGAGAGATGTCAATGTGAAGAACAAATCTGAAACAAACTCAGTAGTCGAGGTAAAAAGAAAACTGACTGTTCTTGTGATGAGAGCCAGCTAAGTAGAAGCTATAGTAGGTTTCTCGGAGATAGTCATGGTTATGAATTTGAACATGAATCCTGTTTTGCAGCTTTACTATCAAATCGAGCCTGAGGAAGCTAAGTCAACAAGAATGAAAGCTGTGCTGGATCTCTTTAGTGAAATCATAGAAGAGCCATTGTTCAATCAGTTGAGGTTAGTTATCACATGTCTATCCAGTTTGTTTTATAGATCAAATAGTATTTATGGATAGTCATATGTATGGATTTTGGTTATAGGACAAAGGAGCAGCTTGGTTATGTTGTTGAGTGTGGCCCTCGCTTAACTTACCGTGTCCACGGTTTCTGTTTCTGTGTTCAATCTTCCAAGTACGGTCCAGTTCATTTGCTCGGGAGAATCGACAATTTCATAAAGGACATTGAAGGCATGCTGGTAAGTTTGTAATAACAAAGGCTGATATTAAGCTTTGTTAAAGCTTTTTCCGTTCTCTATCTCATTCGTCAAACGTTACTTGGGTTTTAATTGCAGGAACAGTTGGATGAAGAGTCCTTTGAAGATTATCGAAGCGGTCTGATTGGTAGATTGCTGGAAAAGGATCCATCTCTCTTGTCCGAGACAAATGAGCTATGGAGTCAGATTGTTGACCAAAGGTAATAGGGGATCTCCAAGGGTTTGAAGGATCAGATTTGTAGCTTCATATATAAAAGTTCAGTGTGTTGCTTGATTCCATATCTGTCACTGACAAAATAGCAAACTCTCTCTCTCTCGCACAGGTACATGTTTGATTACTCCCAGAAAGAGGCAGAAGAACTAAGAAGCATAGAGAAGAAAGATGTGATGAAATGGTACAAAACCTATTTCAAAGAATCATCGCCCAAATCACGTAGGCTTGCGGTGAGGGTGTGGGGATGCGACACCAATATGAAGGAAACTCAGACAGATCCCAAGTCGGTGCAGGTCATCGCAGACGCTGTGGCTTTCAAGTCAACTTCAAAGTTTTACCCAAGTCTCTGTTAGTGACACAAACAACACTACAAAAGAGCTTTGCTTCGTCTATTTTTTTTATCTCTGGTATTTTCATTTAACTCCATTTATTACACCCAACTGATGCACGTTTGGAGAAAACACACCAAAATGTCGCTTTTTTATGTTATGATTAAAGGATATGCATTTAAATTATGCTTTGTCGGTTGGTTGAGCTCAAAATCTATACAAGCAGACCAGCTAGTGACATTTTTTGATGAATTTGATCTTATAACTTTTTTCTGTTTTTTAATATTAACTCCAAAAATTAAGAATATATTTAAACTTTTAAATAAAAGTGTTATTAATTATATAGCAAAGATTTTTAATTAATAAAATATAAGTATGATACACGTCATAATTTTTTTTCGTCATAAAAATCGTTATTATCTTATAATAGAAAATTCTCAAACACAGTTCTAAAATCAATACTATTAAATTAGGAAAATGTCTGGTTGATAATAGTTGATAGAAACATGTCTGGTTGATAATAGTTGAGTCCAACTTTAAAAAAATACTGAAGCTTAACTGCTTATATGTGCATATAATAATTATAACTGCTTAATGTTACTTTAAATAACACGGCAACAAGAAGGAAGTTCCATAACAACTAAATTCATATTTTTATGACCACACAGACAGCAACCAAAATGTTGGAAAATATATATTCTATCAACTTAAACTATGATCTATATCACAACAAATTGGTTTAAGTATATTTATGCATTTATATCGAACTCATATTTTTCATGACAAATTATTATGTGTAATTATAACATTATTATAATTATATATGAAATCAAATAATGAAAACTCAATGAAAAACATATAATTTTATTTATTTAATTACTATGGGGATATTAAAAAAAATTGTAGCTATACTTTGTTATTTTTAAAAAAAAAATCATTAATAACTGTTTACGAATAAATTACAAAATAAATATGAAATGACTATAGCACATGTATAGTTATCCAACATTACAAATTCAATCAAATTATCAAAACCTCTTACTAATAATAATTAAAAAAGTTAATACAAATATGATTACAAAAAAACACAAATATCTTTACAAAAAATTACAAATATAAAAATTAATTTTTTTAAAAAATAAAGTAAAACAACAAATGTACTTGCCCTGACACTTCAGAGCATGTTTATTCCTGTCTCTTAGAGCATCTCCAATGTACACCTTTATATTTTCCTCTAAAATAGAGATCTCTATTATAGAGGTGAAAATGCTCCAATGTATGCCTTTATAATAGAGTTCCTCTATTTTAGAGGAAAATATAGATGAAAGTTACTTTTTGCCTCTATATTTAGAGGTAGAAATATCATATCTCTATATTTTCTACTCTAAATAGAGAAACTCTATTATAGAGGCATTGGAGTATTTTCACTTCTATAATAGAGAAATTCTATTTTAGAAGAAAATATAGAGATAGAAATAGGGGTGGGCTGGAGATGGTCTTAGCATAGGATCTTAGGTTAATTAGGTTTAAAAATAAAAGAAAAATAGCTATTAACTGAAGAGGCGTCTCTTAGTTAAGGTCGTGAAGGCAGAACTCTTATGAGCCACGTGTCGCAAAATAATTGGAGAGAAGAGCGGTGTCGTGTTGCTTCTTTCTTTCTCGACGTTTCTCTCCTCTCATATGGCGGAACCGCAGGACGAACAATCTCTGTCTCTTGATGATTGCCTTAAGCTTTTGAAAGTAAGTCGAGAATTTGTAGAAAGAGTAATCTGTAGCTCTATAGAAAGCATTTGTTGCTCTCTGAAGTTTGATTGTTCGAGTATTTTTGATTGCAGGTAGTGGTGATGGAGGTGAGAATCATGATGTGTATCTGCGGCTGCCTGTTACAGTTCTTGCTGCGTTCTGCCGTGTCCCTGAGATAGCTTCTTCAGTTGAGATGGTCTCCTGGATTCCCCTTATTCTCGAAATCATGTCGAAAGGTATGTTAGATCGCCTCATTCTTTAGCATGTGATAGCTTATGCGTCTTTCTAGCTTTTGCATAGTGTGGCTTCTTTAAAGTTTAAGACTTTGGATTTTGGAAATTTTAGACCAGCGACTAACATTCTCGGAGAACGCTACAAGCTTTTGTATTTGGTGTCCACGGCTTGTGAAGCTGGTGTCATGGCTTTGATAAACTCTGGAGGCTTGAGAGTGATAGCTCCCCAGATGTCTGATCTACCTGATGGTAACTTCTTTGTTCCTTTGCTTTGCATTGTTTCACGGTTTATATAATGCACATTAGATAGTAGTGAATGCTTTTTGTTGTTAGTAAGAAGTTCCTGATGGGGGGTTGGTTATATATAACCGGTGTCAAAGAAAATGTGCCGTGTGCTGAGGCTAGATGGATTTGAGAATAATTTTAACTAATGTGTTGAATGTTATTCAGGCTCACATGCTATGGAGGTTGCTATAAAGATTCTGCAGCTATTGGTTAGCAAGCTTTCCAGCGAGAGCATGAATATTGAACGTTTCTTTGAATTGTCTTTGGTGGTGAGTCCACTTACTTGACTATTTTCTTTTGTTTTTTGCAATGATTACCAAAGCTTCCGTGCTTAAGTTGGAGTTAAAAATTCATGTTGTCCAGGTTGCTGCTGTTGCACGGCAGTTTGCGGTCTTGCACAATGCCCTGAAGTTTGAAGAACTCCATCTACTGTCTGCAGTCTTCTGTTCCGATTATTCTGTGAGTTTTCACTCCTTTAACTTAAGCTGAGTTAGTTGTAATTGAATGGAGTTGTATCTTTAGCTGTAGTTACTAGCATGGTGTAGGTAAATTCAATGATAGTCTAATTTTGAGTTCTTCTATATGTTTCATTCTTTTGATTGGATGCAGCTGTCATCCTGATGACCATGACTTCATTATATTGATGCTCTTTCATATACATATAATGTTTCCATTGTAGTTGTAGAAGGTCTACATATGTCTTGTATGTGTCGAGTATGTGTGTCTTGTATTTTTGTATCACGAGAGACACACATTGTATTATTGTTTCATAGTCATGTGTTGTATTATTGTTTCATAGTCACCAGAGACACACATTGTATTATTGTTTCATAGTTGTATCACGAGATTATGTATGTATCACGATCACATTGTGTGTAGGTTTAATAATTTTTTCTTAAAAACCCTTTAACTTAAGAAACTACCGATGAATGACTAATTTTAATTGTTTCTTAACATAATTCCTTAACTTAATTTTAATAACTAAGAACCCACTTAGGGATTATTGGAATAAAGATGCTGTTAAAAGAGAAGCACACCTTGATTTAACCCGCGGTTAATTTCTGGTGGGGCCCTATAAGTATCAACGTAGGAAGCGAAACTATCTCTCTCTCTCTCTCTTACTATTTTTTTCCTGTGAACGAACGGTGGTGGTGAGTGCAGACCACCATCAGATTTCGAAAAAATAGGAATCTCTCTATTATACACAGATTCTGAATCTCTTCTCGTGAGTTTCCCCTCTCCCTCTTATCTCCTCCTTGTTTCATTTCGCGTCTCCTCAAATTCCGTTCTAACTAATTTTCTGATCTCTCTATCTCTCTCATAACGGCAGATCTAACGACTTTATGTTTCTCCGTTTTTTTGCTGCAGTTGAGCTTCGACCCTCTCGCATTTAGGTAGATCATCGTAGATCGTGATTTGAAGCGAGAGAGAGAGAGATATAAAAAAAAAAAAAAATTAGGAGAGAGAAGATGAGCGAGGGCCAGAGGTTCCAGCTGGGAACAATCGGCGCTTTGAGTTTATCCGTTGTATCGTCTGTGTCGATCGTGATCTGTAACAAGGCGCTTATTAGCACCCTTGGCTTCACCTTCGGTAAACCTTATTCAACTCTGAGATGAATGATAGGTTAGAGATCGTTTTACTTTATACTATGTTTGGAATTGTTATCTCTTTTCTTTCCCCTTATGGTTCCATAACGAGACTTGATTTGATGATTGTATATGTTTTAAGAAAGAAAAGATGTTTGTGTGTACTTTTTTTACTCTGGGAGACGATTGTTTTGTTGCTGGGTGGCAGATTCAGGGGCAATTGATCATAACTGCATTATATGCTATTGATCTCATAAGCTATCTGAACTTGCTTTTGTTATTTTTTTTTTTTGTAATTACAGCGACTACTTTGACAAGTTGGCATCTTCTGGTCACGTTTTGTTCCCTTCATGTGGCACTATGGATGAAGATGTTTGAGCACAAGCCTTTTGATCCACGAGCTGTGATGGGATTTGGGATATTGAATGGGATATCCATAGGACTATTGAACCTCAGCTTAGGATTTAATTCCGTTGGTTTTTACCAGGTATTGATTTGTCATTCCAGCTGCTACATGATGATATCGTTTCGGCCTGTGTTTTCTTAAACCCATCTTTTCTTCTGTTGATATTAGATGACGAAACTAGCAATCATCCCCTGTACTGTTCTCTTGGAGACTCTTTTCTTCAGGAAAAAGTTCAGGTTAGCACTCAAAGTTGTACAGTTTCTGTTACACTTGAGTGATTCTTAAGTTGGCGGATATTTTATATGACATCATCTATCTTTTCTTATGCGTTTCTTGTTAACTATTTTAACTTCTTTTTGTTTTGCAGTCGAAAGATTCAGTTTTCGTTAACCATCCTTCTCCTTGGTGTTGGGATTGCGACCGTCACAGATCTTCAGCTTAATATGCTGGGTTCTGTCTTGTCTCTGCTCGCTGTTATCACTACTTGCGTTGCTCAAATTGTATCCTTTTCTTTCCTCATTGCTTTGTTTTTCGACCTGTCTTTATATTTGATCTTATGCCAATTCGATGGTGTTCTCTTAACCAACTGTACACAGATGACAAATACCATCCAGAAGAAGTTCAAAGTTTCATCCACGCAACTTCTTTATCAGTCTTGCCCTTATCAAGCAATTACACTTTTCGTCACTGGCCCTTTTCTAGATGGGCTCCTAACTAACCAGAATGTGTTTGCTTTCAAGTACACTTCTCAAGTTGTGGTAAGAGTCACTCTGCCAGGGATTCTACCCAAGTCTTCTAGCTTCCTTGTGACATATATTTACACGTGCTTCTTTGTTTACTGCAGTTCTTCATCGTCCTGTCCTGCCTCATATCAGTCTCTGTAAACTTCAGCACCTTTCTTGTCATTGGGAAAACGTCTCCGGTCACATATCAGGTTCTTGGACATCTGAAAACATGCCTGGTTCTAGCATTTGGATATGTGTTGCTGAAGGACCCATTCAACTGGCGCAACATTCTTGGTATTATGGTGGCAGTGATTGGAATGGTGGTTTATTCCTATTTCTGCTCGGTTGAAACTCAGCAGAAGGCAAGTGAAACATCAACCCAATTGCCTCAGGTATATATTTCCTCTACCTAATATCTTTCTGTTTGGCTATATATAGCTTAAATACTAGTGAGTGCTGGGACTCCAGTAAATTGATCCCTGGTACATATCAAATAAGAGTCACACGTACTTCTCTCGTATGATTTAAACAGAAGAAGCCCTTTTCTCCATAAGATTTTACTGTATAGAAAAGGGAAAAGTTATATTAGTCTAATTGCTAAGTCAGGGTACAAGAAGATAAATAATTAGATGATATCAGAAAAGCATTGGTATCGTATCATAGGGGGGTTGTTTTGGTTGGTAAAAGTCTATTTATAAATAGGTCTATGCTGATTTTCTGTAATGTCATATTCGTGTACAAGAAATTAAGAAACTGATGTTACTTCCTGGGATTGGCAGATGAAAGAGAGTGAAAAGGATCCGCTAATAGCAGTTGAAAATGGAAGCGGAGTGTTATCAGATGGTGGTGCTGGTGGGGTGCAAAAGACGGCGGCTCCTGTATGGAACTCAAATAAAGATTTTCAAGCCTAAAGCTGAACGTTTGCTATACTTCTTTTTGTATCAGATCTTTTAGAAGGAAGAAAAAAAGAACTTTGAAAATTCCTTTTGTTTGTTTCTTCTCTTTTTTGGCATAGTAGAGAAGTAGGAGAGACTGAAAAATCAACAGCTTTCCACATTGCAATGGAAATTGGAAGAAGGTAGGGAGTGAGGGGGAACACAGCTTTGATAATCCAATTTTATTATACTTTGGATCGAGTGATACAACTGTATTCCAAAGTTGTGGCTATGTTCATACACTCTGGACACATGTATTTGATTTGTATATATAAGCTACTCAATTCTCCTTACCAACTGTTTTCTATTTCTCATTCAATGTAGCAGAGAATAAGAGGGAAACAAGTTTCAGTATTTAATTTCAGGAAGTACAGAGAATGATAAACAACGAAGCACCAGTGGTCTAGTGGTAGAATAGTACCCTGCCACGGTACAGACCCGGGTTCGATTCCCGGCTGGTGCATTCTGAGCTGTGAAGAAATATGGTTTAGCGAAGGTTGGGTCTGATTTCAAGATGATATTTCCACCATCCTGAGCTCTTTCTTTTTTTCATTTCCCTTCGATTTTCACTTAAAAATGTGCAACCAACGAACTTTTATTAAGAATCTCCATGTTCCTTGATGAACAAACAAACAATGAGAGTAGCAAATCGATGAAACTCACAACAACAACGAATTCAACAACACAAAAACCAACACAATTTAAAGCCTTTGGCACTTCCATAAATAAAGAATTGGTAAATAATCGAAAAGTGAATCAAATCAAATGAATCTAAAAGCCTATAACACATGTATTCTCATCCCCCCCCCCCAAGGTCTTTTGTCAATAAGCAGAGCTACTCTCACTACCAGAGAGCGAAGGTCCTTCAGATTTAACCAAGCCTGAGCTATTATTGCTACTTATCTCTAGCACTTGCAATCTCCCGTTCTGCAGAAACTCGGATACGCTCTGAGAATTCGACATTTGATTGAATCCTCGCATCTGCTGCATATCTTGGCCGTTGTTGATTGAGCCATGATGATACGGTGGAATCGCCATGAACGTGGAAGGGGAATACTGAACCTGCTGCATCCCCATATCGAAAGAATCTGAATTTCCAGATATCTCTCCAGTTTCCATCTTCATCCTCTCCACTTCTTTCCTCAATGCTTCGTTTAAAGCTAACAAAAACCAAAAGCAAGAGACTAAAGATCACAGACACCAAAATGAATACAATTTTTTTGAATTGAATGTTAAATTAATTCAACAAAAAAAAAAAGAAAACCTTTTGTTTACATTTTACAAATGCATCATATGAAAAATAGAGACTTTTGCTATTACCATTACGAAGGTGAGCTTGTTGCTCCATTGCTTGTAATCTCATTTTCAGCTCTGTGTTCTCGTTAGCAAGTCCATTTGTATCTCTCTGATAAATCAAAACAAACATTGAATTAAAAAACTCCTAAACTCACCGTTGAAAACAGAGCAAAGACCGCTACTAATTGAAACAGAGCAAACCTGGAAGAGAGTGAGCTGAGCAGAGAGAGTGGTGGCTTCAGTTTGAAGAGATTGAACTCTACGCTCAAGCTCCTGAATGTATCTTGCTTTCCTCTCCTTCGAACGCGCTGCAGATTGTCGATTCGCCAAGATCCTGCAAATCAAATTACACAATTTTTGAAAATCCTCATTGATTTTTTTTTTTTTTTAATGTTAAATTAATTCAACCAAAAAAAAAAAAAAAACTTTTTTTACAATGACTGTTTCTTGCTTGAGCTCTCTCATTGATTTTCAAATCAGAGAGATTAATAATAAATCAAAAAACCTTTTGGCGCGTTTGGGATCGATGCTCCAGAGCTCGGAGAGCTTTTCGGGAGGCATGGCTTTCTTCGCGTCCATGATCTCGTCCCCGGCGTACATCGCGCATCCCGCGTCGACGGAGTTGCTGTGACGGTGGCGAGGTCGAGACGAGGACGACGGAGGAACGGCGGGGGAGGGATCTGGGAAGGAGATCGGGGGATCCGGATTCGAGGAGAGGCTGTCGACGTCGATGAAGGAGGAGAAGAGATCGTCGTCGGAGGGAAGGTCGTCGGAAGAAGGCGGAGCTGCGGAGGAGAGCGGATCCGTGAACATGAACATCGACATGTCGTCGGAGCGAGATCGGCGGTGGAAGGAGGAGGGGACGGGATCCGCATTTGGATTCGGTGGAGGATCCGGTTTGTCCATCGGGTTGTTGATTTTTGAATCTGAGGAAGGAAATGGTGTGAGTGAAATTCTCTGGTTTGATGTGTTATGGGGAGACTTTTTGAGAGTCAATGTGTGTTACGAAGAAGAGGAGGAGGAGAGAGGAAGGAGATAATGATGGAGATTGGAGATGAAGCTTTCTCTCTCTCTCTCTATCAAACGACAGAACATAGTAGGAACTCGGCTTGCTCACTTTCTATAAATTGCCATTGAGTTTTATAAATAAAATGAATTATGACTTTTTTTATCGATCAAAAAAAAAGAAGACTTTTTATATGTGTTCAAAAAAAAAAAAAAAAATGGTCGGTTTATAAAATATTAGTGATGAAAAGTAAAAGTCACATTAACACGTGAAGCATCACAACATCTTGTCTCCCTCCTTTTTTTTAAAAAGAATATTTAATTATAGAAATTTACATTTTTGTTATCAAATTAATTCCAATACTATTTTAATTACTACATTATATTTTTATGTCTATATCTTTTTAGTTTGGTAGATTGGCTCCAAGAAAGAATAAAAAGTAATTACAGTTATATTATAACTTCTGAGTTTTTAAATCCATCCTTGAAAATAAAGTTCATATAATTCATTTGTTTTTTGCAATGTTCAAGAAATTACTAGGCAGTAACTAGACGTTTTAAGGAGTACTAGCGACTATTATTCAGGGTCAAGGCGAGGTCTTGGCGTTAACAAATTATTAATTTATTTTATATATATTTGCATTTATACGAGATATTCTAGTTTTTGAATTTAATTATAATATTATTATGATGAATTATTAAAATTATATATACCAAACAAAATAAATTAAACAAATTTGTGGATTTATGCTAACATTATTGCTTAATTGAACATATTTTGACTAATTTAGATCGATTTAAACTGACTTTAACTGATTTAGAACAATTTAAACCGATTTGAATCGTATAAATCAGTAAAAATCAGAATTTAAGAAAATCGTTTTGGATGAGACCAAATTGCTGCCTAGGCTCAGCTTAGACTGATTTTTAGAATTTTGGCCTTTTGTATATGTAAATAAAATCTCCAATCATCTCTATCAAATTCTGATTTGTTGCGCCTGTAGCTCAGTGGATAGAGCGTCTGTTTCCTAAGCAGAAGGCCGTAGGTTCGACTCCAACCCGGCGCGTTTTATAATGTGTTGGCTTAATCCCCATTGGCCGCAATTGTAAGTCAAAGGAAAGAGAGATGGTTCTGCGGCTGAATAGTTTTGGGGTCTTAACCTTTGTACATTCAATCAAACTTTCTTTTTATTATTCTTTTTTTTTTTTCTAATCTGTATCATTGCTACAAAAGGCTTAGGCATTCCCAACTAAACAAAATTCTAAAAGTCTTCAATTTGGAGATGGAAGTCTTGCTCAGGTCTCTCAATCTTCAGCATCACTAATCGGGGCACAAGCCTCCCACCAAGAAACAGGGCCCAAACCATCGTCATCTATAGTCCCCTGCACATTTCACAAGATTATATATATATATTACTGCAGGATTCAAGAGGCTTTACATTAACTAGCTTTTGTTATATAATCAAGTGGAATAGCTTCAGAGTTCAGAGGATGATAAACTTACAGTGACCACCATAGGAGCAAAAGGCTTTGCGTCTTCTGCTCGCTCAGTTGGAACAGGTGGATAGCTGATGTTCTCAACTCGAAACTTGATCTGCTATTCACAACGCCATTGTTATGAAAAAAAAAAAGATACTATTTCAAAATTTACATGGAAGGAGAAACTTGGGAAGCAAAAGAAGTTAACCTGACATGAATCGTCGATGATAAACTCGTCATCTCCATATTTCCACACCCATCTCATCTGATTCCTGTTAATGTTAAAACATTTTACTTTGTGATCAACTTAAGTATAACAGTCACAAACTGCAGAAACACACATTTGTTTTCAGTACCTATTGTAAGGGTCAGGCTCACAGCGGTTAGGTGTCGGTATAAGTGGAGCAGGCACATAAACATCTTCAAAGAATCCAAGTGTTACTATAAGGCATATAGAGAATCTTTATTATGTATATGAATAAAATAGCCAATAATATAATCAAAGCATATAACAAGCTAACTTATAAGTCAATATTCATAGTAAAAAATGTTAAGTAGTACTCACAGCGCAAGCCATTGGAATCAGATTCTTTGAACTTAGCAGCAATGACCTCACCAACAAATGGACGAAACACTACAATTCTAAAAACTACCTACAAGAAAGAACAAAAAGGTATTAACATCAAAACATGATGAAAGATTTTAAAATACAAAATCTTCATAATTTGAATATATATATAATATACCTTATAGGTGGCAGCACCATCACCGGGTAAGACGAACCCTCCTTCGATTGATTTAATGCCGTAGATTGATACGCAAAGGCCAATCGACAAAACCTTTAAAATAATATCAAAAGCATCCACTTTCATAAGATTAGAGAGTGTATATATATATATATATATAACAAGAAGAAAAACAAAGATGAAACCTTGTCCAAGAAGAGCTTTTGAAGCGCTTTCTTAATGGCAACTTCGAGGGGGAGGTTAAGGTCAGACGGTGGCACTCTTACTGTATCTTCCAGCTCGCTAAGACAGAACATGTTTTTTGCAAAACCGTTCAAAACTTTTAATTCGAAAGAGATTCACAGGACGCTGTTGGTGTTAGAGAGTCTATTTCTAAACCCTAATTTTAACTGGCCGCCGACGAATCACAAAATGAAGAAGATGATGACCACGTGCTAGTGTAAATTGTGCACGTGAGTAAAATTTTTAATGGGCTTGGCCCAATAAGGTGAAAGTACTTTTAAAATATATAATTTAATTTGTTTATTAATAATTTTTGTTCGGACCGCCAACATCCTACGTGTCTGTTTAACCGTCGCTCAACCAAAAAGCCTATAACCTCTTCTGCTTCAAAAATTAGATCGAACACCAATGGCCGTGGCTACGCATTTCAGCTTCCCTGTGAACTATGTTCTCTCGGAAACCTCTCGGAGCAGAGTAAGGTTCGATCGGAAGCTGGTCAGAGCAGTCGCCTCCGGAGATTCCGTAGCTCCGGCGATTTCGGAAGAGACTAAAGTGAAATTGGGTGGGTCGGATCTGAAGGTGACAAAGCTTGGAATCGGAGTGTGGTCGTGGGGTGATAACAGTTACTGGAATGATTTCCAGTGGGATGGTCAGTGTTCTAAAAAAAACTTAAATACTTTTCTAGATACATTCGAATATATAATTAATAATCTAAGAAAACGATGATTTACATTTTGTGAACTAATACTTGAGTTTTCATCTCTGTTTTTGTCATGATTAATAATTGAAATTGAATTTGTTAATGCATATTTTTGTGTGTGTTTTTAATGAATTTTAAATTATATTCATCAAAAGTCTTTTTTTACATCAACTGCAACAGAGTTTTATATGTTCTTATAATTTTGACTGTTTTTTTTCCTTCTCTAACTTATAATTTTGACTGTTGTTTCTCTTCATTGAAGTCGAAATGAATAAATATTGATTTTTTTCTTCTATTTTACTGTGATGGTAGACAGGAAACTGAAGGCTGCCAAAGGTGCTTTCGATGTCAGTCTTGACAACGGTATAGATTTTTTCGATACAGCTGAAGTTTACGGTTCCAAGGTAAAGAACGAGAAACCTCTTTGCTCTCTCCCTTTCTCTGTAACGTGGTTTTGTTTTAAAGACCGATGTGGAATCTCACATTCTTGTTTTCACTAGTTTTCCTTGGGTGCTATAAGCTCTGAGACTCTTCTTGGAAGGTACACTTTAAAAAAGAAACAAGAATGTAGCAGCCTCCCCATGTACACATTTTGTTGACTGTCGCTGGTGATCTTTTTGGACAGGTTCATCAGGGAGAGAAAGGAGAGGTGTCCTGGAGCTGAGGTTTCTGTTGCAACGAAGTATGCTGCTTTGCCTTGGCGTTTGGGTCGTGAAAGTGTTATCTCTGCCCTTAAAGATTCCCTTGCCAGGCTTGAGCTTTCTTCTGTGGATCTCTATCAACTCCATTGGTATGTTCTAGTAAATTACGTTTAAAAGAATAATAACTATGTTGAGGAATGAACTCACCATTGGCTTGGTTTCATTTCAGGCCGGGATTATGGGGAAATGAAGGTACTTTCATTTCAGCATTGGAGATATTCTGAACAATGAGTCTTGTCGCTTTTGGTAAAATCATATCAGACCAAGTGACACGATGTGTTATGTTTTAGGATATTTGGATGGTCTTGGGGATGCTGTTGAGCAAGGACTTGTGAAGGCTGTTGGTGTTTCTAACTACAGTGGTACCATTTCAATCTCTTTCTCCTTACTTATTTGAAAGTAAAAGACATTTGAATCAGGATGTGTGAGCTTTCCTTTTTTCCAATAGAAACTATGATAAATCTTCTCCAAAGAGTACTAAGTTGGATAACTTCATATGCATTTTATTTAACTTTCTGATTTTATCATATACCCACCACTGTATTGAGTCTTGTTTACTTCAGAGAAGCGGCTACGTGATGCTTATGAGAGACTCAAAAAGAGAGGAATTCCTCTGGCATCAAATCAAGTCAACTACAGTTTGATATACAGAGCTCCAGAGCAGACTGGTGTCAAGGCTGCCTGTGATGAGCTTGGAGTCTCTTTGATTGCATATTCCCCCATTGCTCAAGGTCATTTTCGCTTTATGTTCATCATACTCTAGAAAAGTTCCATACAGAGAGATCCTATATTATTTTTTGTTTTTGTTTTCTGCAGGTGCTCTAACTGGTAAATACACCCCAGAGAACCCACCCTCAGGTCCTCGCGGTCGCATTTATACTCGTGAATTTTTAACAAAGGTAATAATAGCTAGTTATACCTCTCCTCAAGTCTTCTAAGAAACGTTTTGTCTTCCATGACATACTGTTACAAACCTTCTACTAATCCCGCTATTTTACTCTAGTAAGTGTTGTGTTGAGAAGATGCATATACAACACACACACACAAATTAATGTACCTATGCACAAAAAAAAGAAGTACCTATGCATAAATTATCACAAGGTAGGCATAATCCTTTTAGGTTTTTCACTAATTATGACTTGTGATTACAGCTTCAACCCTTGCTGAATAGAATTAAACAAATAGGCGAAAACTACAGCAAAACTCCCACACAGGTTCTTTCTTTATTCCTCATGTACCCTATTTTTCTTTTTTGTTTTTGTATTGTTACTTGTTGTCAATTTCAAGGTCTCCACGGAACTTAATAATTTGAGCAAAATGTTTCTAAAGCACTTGTTGCTATCACATTGCAAGGCTCATTTTGAAGTTGAGCAAACCGTGACAGTGAAGCCCTCAATTCACATCAAATATATGAGTCTTTATTTTGTTGTGCAGGTAGCATTGAACTGGTTGGTGGCACAAGGGAACGTGATACCAATCCCAGGAGCCAAGAATGCGGAACAAGCCAAAGAGTTTGCGGGAGCGATAGGTTGGAGTCTAACAGACGATGAAGTGGCTGAGCTACGGTCCCTGGCCTCTGAGATAAACCCTGTCGTTGGTTTCCCTGTTGAGTATCTCTGAACTCTTAACGACTTGTTGGTATCATTTGTAAAGCTCAAAAGCATTAAAAGTGGCATATAGATGATTGTAATTGTTGTAAAAGATTTATGTATACAAATAAAAATCTCTTTGCTTCTTAAAGCATTTCAACATATCCAAGCAAATGATTTTACAAAGGGGCCTTTGAAACTTGCTTTAAGAGATGTTACAGTCACACTCACACACCTCTAGTTATATAAAACATGTTCTCTTCAATGTTCTTTAGGTTTTCAAGGATTTAGAATTAGTCTATAGCTTCTTCCTGAGTCAGTGTCTTTACTTTGAGCAACCAATATACTAATGAGCAAAGATCTACCAAATATAATTTTGAAAAAGCCGCAAAGGTAACATCACCATCTTGATAAGTTCTCAAAAGCTAAGTTTCATTTTCCATTTTTTTACAAGAGACGAACGAAGATAACAACAAGCAGACCATATAGTTCTTCTGTTGTGCAGCTTTTTAAATCAAGCAACACTGAAAGAAGTGGCTGCTTTCTCAACAAATTTATTGGCCCCCTTGAACCACCTCTTGTCTCCAGCTTGTGCCTTGCAGATATAAAGCTTCCCTCCGTTCACGGTGGCTGTGATCAGCTGATGCTTACCACCTTCATCTCCATCGGCTGTTCTTGTCAACACTGACAAGTAATAGTATGGTTTCCCACCAACGTCCTGAATGTTAGTCTCCAGAATGTTTGCTGTTGCCACTGCATTGTTGTCAAACCCTCCCTGTAAATGAACACACAGTTATGCAGTATTAAGGAGATGACCGACCCTTAACCATGCTAAGTGAAACATTTGCCAACCATGCTAAGTGAAACATTTGCCAGAAGCCCCCACATTTTTTTGAAGAAAACTATATATAGGCTGGTAAAAAAACTTTTAGGCTCCCAAATTTATAAAAAAAATTATTTTTGAAATCTTTAATAAATGGCCTATATCTTCCTAAATCTCGGGCCGGTCCTGAGCATCAGGTTTTAGAAGTTTACCTCAGAGGCAGTCTCACCGAAGTAAGCTTGTTTCCCTAGAAGGTAATTGACCTGCAAGAAAAGATCACAAAGAGTTGAATCATCATTCAGTCTCACAGTTCATTTGATATTATCTATGTAAGATGTCATGTGAGTAAAGACCTGAGAGAGGAACTCTTCAGGAGAACCGTAATCAGTGATGGACTTCTTGTCGGTAGGAGTGACCATGACATTGAGATTGCTAGTAGCGTCGAAGTTGTCTTCGTACCTAAGGACTTGTCCTGGATACTCTACCTCTCTGCTTGGGTTCCACTTAGCTGGCACCTGCACTTGGAATCCATCTCCATTGTATGCAGTGAAGTCTGTGTTTGTCTTTGGCTTCCCAAACACATTTGCTGCCAAAACCAAAACCAGAACCAACGATTTTAGTTTGGTCGGAAAAAAATGAAAATGATCCTCTAGGTTGTTTGGATTTTTTCTTTACCAGCTTCACCGTAGGCAGCATCGGCGGGAGACACTTTGGAACCAACCGCAGCGGCGCCGACGAGGAGTGTGAGAGCGAGACGGCGAGAGACGGCGGAGGTATCGTTTTCTTGAGTCTGTTGAGCTTTGCACACTAGTTTGGAGAGTGACACGTAGCGCTGGGATGATGAGGAAGGTGATGATCTTGCGACGGAGGAGGATGCTAGTGCGCTCTGGTGTAGGAAACACGCGCTGTACGCCATCTTCTCTCTCTTTCTCTCTCTCAAGCTCTGTGTCTGGTTAAGTTTTCGAGGATTGTGGTGGAGTGTGATAATGTATGGAGGTGAGATCAAGAGTGAAGATGATTGGTTGGTTTTGGATATTAGATGATCTCTCTGTTGATGTCCAGATAAGGTTGTTGTGGTCTTGTAAAACGCCACGTGTCAGATACATTTGTTCTTGTTCCACGTCAGATTCATAAGCGTGTTCGGTCTGTTTACTGTTAAAACTTGTGGCACAAGTAAGAAAGGGGCCGAACAAGTGAGAGACTTAAAACAAGGATTCTTGGCCTTTTGGGCCATTTCTTCTGAAAGGCCCATAACAGACTACCCACGTCAGTATACAAACACGTGGCACAGTCAAATCAGGTAATTAATCTTTCACACGCGCCTGTACGATACGTTTTTATTTTGGGATCGGATAGACCCGCACGCACCTGATTAGTTCCCTCGCACCCTTTTGGTTTCAAATTTCGAAAAAAACGGCTTAGAGTCTTTCCTTTTCTATCTCATTTTCTGCGTGTTTCTCGGAAAAATCTTCCTCTCCTGATTGAAAAAAAAAGACTCTCTCTCGGTCTCTGATTCGCCCTATGCGACGCCTGTTGATGAAGCCGAAGCTAAGTCTATTGTGCAGATCGGCGCTCAGATTCATCGACGTATCCGCTTGCAGAGTCATGGCTTGTTTCCTCAACTGCTTCCGCGGAAGAGACGATCGATCTATCTCTCACTCTTCACTCGCCGATTCTAAAGTAATTATTTAGCTTCTCTGACTTATTCGCATGATCGTGCTCGTTTTGGTGTTAATCTTAGCTCATGCAATGATCGTTGATGAGAAATAGAACATTCACGGATAGATCGTAGTGCCTCTGTATAATTGTTGAGCTGGATTTTGATGTGAACGAAGCTCTGGACCATTTGTATTTGCATTTCTTTATCAAAATCATATTGATCTGATCCAGAATTTCATTTTGCTAACATCTTTTCTTCAATAACGATCTTCAGAGAGGAGGTCAGGAATCGCAGAGTCATCTGTCTGCTTTGTTTCGATCTGAAGGTGAATCTCTTCTTTTTTTTTTTTTTTTTGATGTGTTTGTATCAGCTTTGTTTCTGTGAAATTCGTGCTAATGTAAGGGTGTGTTGTTGTTCTTGATTTTATAGAGGAAGAAGAAGCTTCATCGCCTTGCCTTGGCAAAGAAAGATTTGATTTGGATTCTATACATATCGACAAAGGCCTACGGGATGAGGTATGATTATATTAGAAGCAGTGGAGGCAGTGTTTGTTTATGGCTATTGTTATCTGTGCTCATCTCAAGTAATGAGAAGATAGGGTCTATGCTTTTTTTTCTGTGACTGAGGTGATGATCTTTAGCTTTGTTTTCTGTAATGAATCTGCTACAGCTTCTATATGGTTTCTTGCATTAGTGGTTGCTATTACTTGAGTTTCTTATGACATTGTAGGGATTTTATTTCAGAAACAGTACTTTGTTGTGGTAGTTCAGACAACCCTTTCTCTGTATGTATCAATGGAATCTGATTGTGCATTCCTTCAAGAGTCCATGCTGAGTATCTGACCATCTGTTTTTACTTGTGGAATCCTATAGGCGCGGTTTCTTAAAGCTTGTGGCACTATACCGGAGACGCCTATTGAAATTAGGAAAGCGTCTCAAAAACTGAGTAGTCCTCAACGTTCTGGAGCTTCTTATTTCCATTCATGGATTTCCAGTAGCTCTGCGCTAGGTTTTCATTTGGATGAATCACCAACTCCCTTGAAAGCTTGTGAAGAGCTGGGAAGGCCATCGGTCACTTCAGAGCAAACACCAAGCAGGTAGAACACTAGAGTTTACTTTGTTTAATTAAACAGGCATGGTTTCTTTATGATGGCATCTTACTAAAGAGGTTCAACACATATTTCTAATCTGGAATTCACTCTTTTTCTTTTCCATATTAGTTGTGTAATCGATGACGGGGACACTGCGAGGATCTCATCTGCTTCTGGTGATGCTGATGAAGTAGAAAGCATTGGCACTGCGTTCAAGGGTGAGTTAGATAGATCTGGCAGGCCATTGTTCACAGCTGGAAAGACAAAGTCGGTGCGGTTTGAATGTGATCTGGATCAATCTCAGTCTTCTAACTCTTCTGAGAATAGCAGTTCAAGAAAACCAGAGATGGGTGGCAAAAGTACAGTGAGCTCGCCTAATCCAACCCCATTGAAGCTATCTGATGAGATGCAAACTCCTGGAACCGTATATCCAGCAAACATGGAGTCAGCAAGAAAGGGAAGGCCTAGAATCAGGTCGCAGTTTGTGCATTCGGTGTCTAATCTAATGGAAGATGCGTCCTTATATAATGTCCATGATGATTCATATGGGAGCATAGAACAAGAGCAGATAGAGGGTGAAACTCCCACTTCAGCAACTTCAGATGAGAAACTATCCAGGTTTGAGGCAAGCTCTTCTCCTTCGCTATACCCAATCAATGAAGACGGTGGAGAAGACTTTGGTGTTTTAAACGATATAACACCTGGAGTCAATGCCATGACTCCAGGTGACAGGCCTATCATTGGATTGGTTGCTGCTCACTGGAATGAGAATGAGCAAACTGAGGTTTCACCCAAATGGTGGGATGGAAATGGGATTCCAAATTCCACAACCAAATACAAAGAGGTATTACTTCTCATGTTTAACCTTCTGGTTTCTAGGCTCTAACAATGCCTATAAATAATGAGTTGTTACATTCTTCTTACCTTACGCAGGATCAGAAAGTGAGTTGGCATGCAACACCATTCGAGGTAAGACTGGAGAAGGCACTCTCTGAAGAAGGTGGTTTGAGTCTATTCCCTCGAAGGTATTTAACCGTAAAACTCAACAATATATCTACCTAGGAGAAGTGATGAAATCTATATAAGCGATCTATCAATGTGTGTGATGCAGGAACCTTGAAGCGATGGAGGAGGATGAAGAAGACTTAGACATATCGCAGCTGCAGCATTCCGTGCAACCAAACTCAGTAGTTTCGTTCTGAAACTTTGCTATCGTACAGAAGAGTGTTTACTTACGGATGGCAAAATGAAGATACTCTCATTTCCAGCTTTTTTGGAACTTTATAATAAGACTTTAAGAGTAAAAAAGCGTAAACAGTGGTGTGTTTGTGAACCTTTTGGGAATTCTCTCCCCAGGCACTCGGCATTGTGATATACTTTTCTCGAGTAATTTTAATCTGCAAATCTTAGATATATTACATACATATATTTATGTCCGATTATGTGTTAGAAAGATGTAGTTCATACTTTAAAATGTTGCAAAGCAGAGGTTCCTTCTAGTTCTTTGGTACTGAAAGTAAGCAGTGTAGCCTGTACTGGTGGTTTCTCTGTACTTAAGGTTTTCTCCAGACACAAGCTATCTAATGGGTTCGTACGTTCTAGGATCTGGTCTCACAACGGAGACTGAGCAAAAAAATTGATTCATGGAGACCTAAAACGAACATGCAAGTAATACAACAAAGAAATAATAAAGAGGCGGCGAAAAAGTGGAGATGCGGGGTATCGATCCCCGTACCTCTCGCATGCTAAGCGAGCGCTCTACCATCTGAGCTACATCCCCAATGACGATAATGTGATTTAGCCTATAAAAATAACATAATGGTTTCTAATATTTTCACTTCTGACCTCCATGCAAGATGCTCTTAACCGGACGGCCGGCTGTACCATCCCATCATCAACCGGCACAAATACAAGGTTCTCAAATCTTAGAGAGGAAGGGGGTGAGATCTTTGTTTTTGTAAAAAATGTTGATGATGACATTTATGTTGTTAGTTTCAGAAAGATGATTACAAAACTGTATTTCCATCTCATTTAGAAAAACGAGATAAATAACAACGTATAAACCACAATCTTTTTTTGTGGAATGTCTTTGGATGAGGAATCAGCATTTTGAGATGTTAATCTTTGGGGCCGACGCTGAACTTAGCTATAAAGAAGCCGATGGTATCGAGCTCAGATGACGGGTCGAATTTCTGAACCATTTCTTCTTCACCCGGTTTCAACCACTCCCTGCAAAAAGTAAGAATCAGAGCCAAATCTCTTAGTACCATCAATGTTTTAAAGTTTTGGTTTATTGAACATAATCCTTGTCTTGACGTGAGTATAGATACTTACTCAACATATCCGTCAGGGAATTCACATCGACCAACTAGACCAGGGCCTCCAATTCTAGGATGCTGCAACAAGACAACAGCAACACACATGAAGATCATCAGGACAAAAGAACAAGGTCCTAATGCAATGTTTGCCAAGAACTGCAACAGTTTCTTAGAAAAAGGGTATTTTTAGATTCAAACCTGTGGTGCTAAAGAAAGAAATTTGTATTTATCCAGAGCATAGCGAACCACCGCCTCGTTCTCGCTAGGGTTGATTGTGCATCTAGCAAAGTGCAAAACAAATCATCCACGGGTTAGCTTATAGTAAGTAACTCTGTGTCATTCCGCACACGTCTCATTTCAGAACTAACGAATCTGAGAATATGTTGGTATACTTACGTTGAGTATACAAGAATTCCACCAATGCGTACCAATTGAACAGCCTGGTCTAACATTTTCCGCTGGTACCTTCCATGGTTTCTCAGCGATATAACACTCTCCTACAATAAATAACAATGGCAAAATTCATTCCACAAGTCCCTCCTAACAATCTTTATAAAAAGAAAGAAGGAAGAAACAGAGATTTCTACTCCAAGTTACTACAAACACTTCAATAATTTCGTTTTCACTTATAGAAGTATTTATATTACTTCAACAAGCTACCTAGAAATGATATTTCCGCCACATACAAGTGACTAAGCTAAGGCTATCCATGAGAAGTTAATGCTTAATTAACCATAATCACGAACAGTAGGAGTTTACACATGACAGCGCAGGTTTGAACATATCTTACCAGTCCAGCGAAAAGACGAGGTCTCAAGCCAAGAGCAGAACAAGGAGCATCTAAAAGGACCCTGTCAAAACTATTAGGCGGGAAACCTTGTGATTTTCCAGCTCTTCCACCTTGGGATTGAGTTCTTCCCCGACCATTTTTCAGCCTTCCCTTATTCTTCCTGATTTCAGCTTCGCTAACATCATCTCCTCCACTTGGCTGTTCAGTGCTGGCTAAAATGTGGATGCAAAGATTCAGCTTGTTTTTTAAAACTACTGGAATTATTAGATAGGGATTTTCATATGTACACACATGCGTAGGCACAAGATAATGGACTGTAGATGCCAATTCAGTAATGTTATGTATCTATATGGTGCTTAAGTGATAAGTAACTAAGGTCCATTTCCGCAAACATGGCAAGTTTATTGATGTACTTTCACCTACCAAACACAGAGGCTAAACATTTTCGAAGAAAACCATTAAACCAAGCAAACACTATGGGGGAGAGAGAGAGAGAGAGAGAGAGAGAGAGAGAGAGAGAGTAGCTTAATTACCATTCACCTCAGGTGATTTTTCAGCCTCGGATCTTCCCGATGCCATTTCTTCATTTGATGATAAATGGTTGGTAACAGAACCAATATTTTCACCGTTAACCAATGTTGTTGAATCACTGAGTGCGTTTGGAAGACAAACAGATTTCAGCGCATCCAGTTTACATGTAGTTATGCATCTTAAGCCCATCTCAGCAGACAATTTTTGGACATCCAGCACCTAATTTTTGAAAGAGTAAACCAGACTAATTAGAGCAAGTAAACAGACAAATGAAATCATGTCGGTTTCAATAAATATTACGTAACTATGCGAAGAATTTAAAAGGTTGTTCCTATGTAATGAAAAGAAACTGTACTTTGTTATGAGATCTATCTGCTGCCACTATCACTCCCTCATCATTCATAAGTATAGCAATTGCAGTAGTCTTGCCTCCCGGTGCTGCACACATATCTAATATTCTCTCCCCTTTCTGAGGATCTGGGAAGCCAAGACAAAAATTTAGCATAAAACTTCCTCAATCTTATATCCCACCGGCATTCTCATCTATATTTCAACAATTCAACTATGGATTTATGTAACTTATATCATACAAGTGGCTGAAGGTATAAGCATGGCCTAGACCAAAAATTTCCACGTACCAAGAGCATGAGCAGCAACAATGCTTGGCAGGTTTTGAAGAAATATTTCCCCCTCGAGGACATCTAACGAGCCAAAAACGACAACGTGAGATACTGAGAGTCATAAACTGTAAGCTGAAGTAGAAAGCAAGCTTAGGGAAAAAGAAGAAGAATACTATGGAAAGAAGGCAATCTGAAAACTCTATTGCTCAAATCAACCGCAACTCCATGAGGAACACGAAACATGCCAGCCCTTGACAACCTAGTTGTTCCCATGCCGATATATAGTCCTCTGCGTTCACAATAGAAAGGATCTACAATAACACTACGGCACATGTCAACTGTTTAAGTTCATAAAATATCTTATGTCAAACAACTAAACAGGAAGAAATATTTCCCTTTATAGCAGACTGTCAATAAACCAAACAGTCAAACACCTACTATTTGGTATAAGATACAGTGGAAAATAATATTGGCAAACCAAATGATATATGACTATGATCTAATCAAAAGGAAGAATTATGATTCTTGCCTGATGGTAGACCCTGAAGAGTGGTCCCACGAGTCATATTAACACTCCAGTCACCTTCATCATCACCAGGCTGTTCCATAGCAACGCAGACAGCAACTGCATCACCTTTCTCAACATGGGCAGTGCAAGCCAGTACACCTGGTACATACACCTACAACAGAACCCATAAGAGAAAGATAAAGTTTCTTCCTTCTCAAGTAGATTATCTAAAACTATTACTCCCTCTGTCATTTTAATATTTTTTTTCTTGTTACCCAAAAAATGTGATTTTAGAATTTCAATGCAACTTTCGGCTTAATTTTAACTACAAATGCATTGATTTTATAAATAATTTTATTTGTCACAGATACTATCGAAAGTGTCTGAACTAACACTCAGAGTATCATTTTGACTCGCACCTAGCCATTATAGTTTTTTTACTGAGAGAAATAGAGTTAACCTGAGCTCCTCTAAGAACAGCTTCAGCACACTTCCTGCTCACCAAAACCTCCTTGGGAGGGCCTTCAAGCCCAGATCCATATTCAATTCTATGCGGGCCTGATCCATGGACAAAAACAACATACTCCAAACCAGGAATCTGACACTTGGAGATGGGACTACTGCTCCCATCGGATTGCAATAGCTTCAAGCCATCCTCGGACTCGTTTAAGATCTTCGTAAGCTTTTCGATAACAGCGTCGCTCGTCGTTTTAACTGTGTTCACTCGAATGCACGAGTAGGAAGACGGACGCCTAACAAGGAAAAAGAAAACGTAATCAATTCGAAGCTAATAAGGCAAAAAAAAGAAGGATGAAAAGAAGGTAAGTACGTGAGAGCCTTTGAGATGCGAGAAAAGTGATCAGGTCCATAAGCTTTGTTGAAGTAGTCTTCTACTTGAGGATCCCATCGCAACACTGGATCATAACAGTAACGCGACGAATCCGAGGAAGGATTCGTCTCCATTTGGTGAGAGAGAAGGCGTGACGGAGAAAGAGAGGAGAAGACGGTGGTGGCTCTGGAGAGTAAAGAGGGTTTAAGCAGAACCCTCGCTTTCTTCATTCTGCTTTTTGTTTTAGCTTGAAGTGAGCTTTAATGGAAGATGGGCCTATTTTTTGTAGATTAGGCCCATTGAGCGTTCTTTGATAAAATAGCCCAACAAGTGCAATATTGACTGTAGTTACTGATTGACTAATCACGCTTGAGTGACGATGAACCACTTCAACTGTTGTCTGAAGTTAAATTTGAAATTTGTGACTACAAATAAACTGTTTGTTGTAGGTTATGATTTCTAAAATTTTAGGGGTGAATTTGTGAAATGACCAAGTTTAGAAAAGAAATTAATTGCAGAGCACTGATTTTGACATAATATAGTACCTATTAATTGTGCTTCATTTCCACCGGTTTTACCCTTAATTCATACAAGTTGCCGGTGGCTTCAAGACGTGGAGACGACGTTGACAAAATCCAAGTGTGGCCAATAATTAATGCAAACTGTCACTGACAAGAGAAAGATAACACAGCCACATCACATACACATAACCACAAACATTTCATTAATTTCACTTCATATCACCACAAACATTTCATTAACTCCAACTTTTAAATACTAAAACCTAAATGGACCGCTAAACCCAAACTCAAATGTAAACTATATTATATATTTATAATTTTAAATAAAATTAAAATCTGAAAATATATATAATATTTTGTGATATTAAACTATAGTATATAAAGATGGAAAATATCATAATAAACTCTAAACCCAACTCCTAATTACTAAACTCTAAATCATGGCCACTAAATCTTAAACTCAAATCTAAGCTATAATATAAATTTAAAAGAAAATCAAAATCTAAAATATATAATATTTTATAATATTTTCAAGTACTATACATCCATAGTATGGAACATTGTATAAAATAGTATACAAATGTTCGTTCTATTTATGTTAGTTGGGAATCATATATAAAATAGGAGAAGAAGAAATCAAAGTACTTGTTGATGAAAAAGACGTTCTTGAACTAGACATGACCCTAACATTGTCAAACATTTGAATGAAACTAATTTTATATTACGAGCAATCATACAAAATGGCATAGAAGAGAAATATCAAATTTGAAGACATGACATATAAACCCTAAACCCTAAACTCTAGTTTGAAAAGAAAATTACTAAACCCTAAACCCTAATCACTAAACCATAAACCCAAATATAAACCCTAAACCTTAATCACTAAACTCTAAACCCAGTATAGATCCTAAACACTAATCACTAAACCCTAAATCCTAATCACTAAACCCTAAACTCAAATATAAACCCTAATCACTAAACCCTAAACACAGATATAAACCCTAAACACTAATCACTAAACCCTAAATCCTAATCGCTAAACCCTAAACCCAAATATAAACCTTAAACCCAAATATAAACCCTAAACCCTAATCACTAAACCCTAAACCCAAATATAAACCCTAAAAACTAAACTCTACTCACCCACTTAAATACTAAAACCCTAGACAAACCCCTAGTTACTAAATCTAAACCCAAATAACTAAAGTATAAACCCAAACAAAATCTATATAATATGTTATCAATTTTCTCAATGTAGATGATATAGTATCGAACCGCTATAAATAGTATAGTTGTAGTGGTCCACGCCATTTACATTTTCCAAATGACCAAGTTTAAGAACGAAAATTACTAAACCCTAAACACTAATTACTAAATCCTAAACCCAAATATAAACCCAAAACCCTAAACTGTAAACCCAAATCTCAAAATCTAATGCAAACCTCAACTTCACCACCATTCCTCTAAATAATAGAATTTAGATTTCTTAACTAGAATTAGTAATAATGAAGATTCCAAATAATCAAATTTGTGCAACATTTAAAAAATGAATTTGATATTACAATCAATCATAGAAAATGACATTGAAAATAACTATCGAATTTGAAAACATGGCATATTATTACATTTTAAGGAATAGTATAGCATTTCGTCTCAAATAGTATGGTATCTTTACACAAATAGCTACCCTAAAGAATATATACTATACTATTCATTTCACCGAATATAGTATAGACAAAAAGTTCATCTTCTTCGATTTTTCATTCTTAGACATGCTGATACGCATTCATTTGGCTCACTCTCATTATTCTTTACTACCATATAGAGATCGTCTTTATCTACTCCTTTTTTCTGACACATCAACACTTTACAGATCCACCGTTGTTATTCTTCATCAGTGGATATCTATCATGGATCTAACTCTGATGCGATAATCCCATCTCATTTGCAAGATTTAACAACGAAAACAATATGAAAACAAAAGCATGATTGTAAGAATCAGTGAGTTAAGAGATGGTGGAAAAAAAATTAAAGAGTTGGTGTGTGTTCTCACCGTCTACGCCTTCATCGTTGCCTCTTTTTTTACCACAGTTGCTTGGTTTTCTCGTGAGAAGAAATCAATTCAAGAAAAAAACTGGGAAGAAGAATTTCATCTACTGTGAGAGAATGTGTAATTTTCAAGGGCCACATGTTACTTCTGAGAGAATGTGTGATTTTTAAAATAAAGCACATGTGAGAGAATGTGTGATTTTCAAGGGTCACACATTACTTTTGAGTATTATTATTATTATTATTAACTTTTCTTTATTTTTTTTTGTAGGTTTCAACCGGTTGTATCTGAGGACAATATGATAATATTATGTATAAGAAGGAAAGTGTATATATGATGTAGGTTTTTTGGTTAGCCGTTGAATTATAATTTGTTTGATGGTTATACAAACCAAAGATGAAGACATTAAAATCATATAATTAAATTTTTTTTTTGTTGTAGATTAAAAGAGGTAGCAGTGTGATATTGGATTTGTGAAGAGGGTAGGTGAAGAGCTGAAAGGTTTGGTAAAAGTGTCTTCCTACCAAACCATCCCCTCCTTTTGATATTTGATTATTAGCTTCACCTGCCATTTTTTCAATGGCATTTTATTTATTTATTTATATATTTGGTTTCTCACTGAGAGCTCCATTGCTCACCAAACCCCTCTTTTGCTTCTTCTTCTTCTCTCTCAAGGTTTTCCTCTTCTCTGTTTCTCTCTCCATTTGATTTCGCACTCTTTGCTTCTTCAGAGGCTCTAGAATTTGGTTGTTGCATGTGTTCCCCTCAAGTTGATTCTATGATCATAAAGTTCATCTCTTTTAATATAGTTTGTGTTCTTGGTCTCCGCAGAGGATTTTAATATTATTATTTCTAAAGGTTGTTGTAAGTTCTTAGTCTTGATATTTGTCACATTGGGTTAGAAGTTTTTGTGGAATTTCTTGTCTAGTGTACTTCTGTCGTTTGAGATTGTTTTCATGTCTGGATCTTTAAACATGGAACAGATAAATAAGCATTTGTTGAGGTTTGAGAAAGCTGGAGATGGCTCAAGAAGGTCGAAACATCATCGATGAGCAGGTAATTAATAATCTCTGTCTTATTCAGCCATTTTGTGGTTTGAGTGTTCTTCATGATTCAGTTGTGAACCATCATTGTTGTAGGTTGTTGTTGGAGAGGAGAAAGGTTCGGTGAGATTGGCCACGCTAAACCGCCCTCGTCAGCTAAATGTCATCTCTTCTGAAGTGGTATATATATTAAGACCTCAGATCAGAAGTTGTATAATATGAGATGCCTTATGGGAAAACTTTGAAACACTCAGGTGCTCAAGCTTGCAGAATTTCTTGAAACCTGGGAGAAGGACGACAAAACAAAGCTTATACTGATCAAGGTTTGATCTTTTTAGTTGTCCTTGGTCTGATGATGATTTCTATCTTAACATAGCTTTATATTGGCAGGGTGCAGGGAGAGCTTTCTCAGCCGGTGGTGATCTAAAGATGTTTTATGACGGCCGTGAATCAAGTAAGAGGCCAAGAGAAAACATACTATCACTTTATCCTTAGAGAGTCTGTCATAGCTTAATGATGATAAGTCGTTTTTGGACAGAGGATTCTTGCCTTGAGGTTGTTTACCGGATGTACTGGCTTTGCTATCACATCCACTCATACAAGAAAACTCAGGTTGAGTTTCATTAGTATATTTCGTATGAAAGTGTTGTCCTGAGGAGTATTAGACTAACCAAATAGAGTTGTGTTATAGGTTTCTCTAGTTAATGGAATATCAATGGGTGGAGGTGCATCATTGATGGTCCCAATGAAGTTCTCTGTTGTGACAGAGAAAACTGTGAGTTCATGAGTTTTAATCTGCTTCATATCTTATGTCTGTATAATAATAGTGTAGAAACAAGTGAAGACTCTGCTATTTTGTTTCATTTGATTAGGTATTTGCAACTCCAGAAGCAAGTATTGGGTTTCATACTGATTGTGGCTTCTCCTACATCCATTCACGTCTTCCTGGTCATTTAGGTAACTTCTAAACCACTAATACCAATTATATACGTTGGCTAGTTTCTGATGTACTTGAGTTTTATATTATTACATCTACAGGAGAATTCTTGGCTTTAACTGGGGCGAGATTGAATGGCAAAGAACTTGTAGCAATTGGAATGGCAACACATTTTGTTCCTTCTGCTGTGAGTTTTTTTTTTTTTTTTTTTTTTTGGAATGCTTTCCTTATAGGATTATAAAAATGTGACCTCTCTTGCTTGATGAGATGCCTTCATTACTCTTTATATACTGCAACTGTAGCAATGTTTTAAGACCTATGATAAGTGAGATGCTTTTACCTTTAGCATCTTTGCTCAATTTTCAGAAACTGGCTGATCTGGAGGCACGGCTTGTGAGTTTAGACTCTGGAGACGTGGATGTAGTCCGTTCCACAATTGAAGAGTTCTCCGAGAAAGTAGACCTCGACAAAGACAGCATCCTTAACAAGTAACACTCTTTTCTCCTCGTTGGTAACTGTATATATATATAATCATATGGACTTTGTTAACTTTGAGGATATGGCTGATGTGCAGGCAGACAATAATTGATGAGTGTTTCTCAAAAGAAAGTGTGAAGCAGATCATACAAGCATTTGTAAGCACATCTGATTTTCCCTAGAACATGAGTCTATTCATAGGTAATTGAATATATATATTAATGGTCTTCTTACAGGAAGCTGAAGGGAGCAAAGAGGGAAATGAGTGGATAACACCAGTCATCAAAGGTCTAAAACGATCATCTCCCACAGGGTTGAAAATAACTCTACGATCGGTAAGTGTTTACATGATTTTACTCTTTTGTCATATTCTCCTTGGGTGTAACTAACTATCTCTTGAATATTTGTCTATCTTTATATTTGAGACGTGCTGTTTCTGTTACAGATTCGTGAAGGTAGGAAACAAACACTGAGTGATTGCCTCAAGAAGGAGTTTAGGATCACCATTAATATCTTGAGGAGCACCATATCCCCTGACGTGTATGAGGTAAATAAAAGAACAACACATTTTTGGTTTTTCTTCTCAAGAAGACAGTAGCGAGCATCATGTATGTTTATGTCTGATTGTGTAATAACGCGCAGGGTATAAGAGCTCTGACCATAGACAAAGACAGTTCTCCCAAGGTATGTTAACACTCTTAGAACTGACATCAGCAATCTAACATACTAAGCAAACTTATATGGTTGGGTTTGGTGCAGTGGAGTCCAGCGACGTTAGATGAGGTGGCTGAGGAGAAGATCAACTTAGTATTTGAGCCACTGGAGGATGATATTGAGCTTCATATCCCTGAAACCGAAGAAAACAGGTTTGTTTAAGGGCTAATATAAACTTACTTGCATTAAGATCTTCCTAAGAAACAGAGCCTTTTTATGTGTTTGATATTTGGCCATTTGATGACATTGAATGATAGGTGGGGAGGCAAATACGAGACTTCAGGTTTTGCATGAGAGTACAAGAATAGAAGAGAAGAGAGGATACTGTATGTTGGTTTTGTGATTACATAATGTGTTGTTGCTACATGTTCAAACACTCTATGCAGTGATATGGTTTAATAAGGGTTGTTATGTCTGAATTGTTTCCTGTATTCTTGGTTGTTATTAGTGTCTAAAATAACATGTAATCCTAAAGACTAAATATGTCAACCCCAAACGTCTAAATCTGAAAATGAGTTGTCAACAAAACTTATTTCTTATACTGTGTGCAAAGGGAACAAAAGATGAGAAGCCTTTCTTGTTCATAAAAATAATGACACGTTAGATCTACAACGGCTACAAATGGATGAAGCCATTGGTTTCTTTCAGTGTTTTTAAAACTGAACCGACCCAATGGTTGGACGACCATGAATCAGTTACATAGCCGTGTTAGATCTAATAACTGGTTCGATCATCACTAATAACTAGTTCGATCATGAATGGATCACGTAGCTAGATTGGATTTCAAAATTATTAAACTGATAAAAACTGTTAAAATTATAAAAAATCGATAAACTATACGTATAAACATTGACTTAGTTTATATTTATAATCTTTTATGTTTTAAATTCATTTATATTTTAATTATGTATCATATTTACTAGCACTATTTTTAAATTTATACACTAAAAATATTAAACCAGATTACTGAACCATGTTTGATCCGGTCGAACCATATTAAACTGTGACCCAAATAATTATCCGGTTCAGTTTCCGATCCGGTTTAAAAACACTAGTTTCTTTTGTATGAAATGGGTTGTTGCATGTTATAAATGGATAAGCTCATCCCAGGCAAGCACGATTGGGGGTAAGCTTCTGGCAACATTCTCCACAAATCATATAAGAACACCGCTTTTGAATGCTTTACCATTAATATTCCACTTATAGAAAGTATTGATACTTTAATGTTTCAGCTAAATAACTTTTCAGTATACGAGTATATGCTCTTGTATCAGTGTGTATGTGTGTATCTTTGATCTGAAACTTTATTTTAAAAGTCCTCTTCTTTGAGCAACATTGACTTTATTAAACTAGGAAACTTACATAGCTTTCAAAAAAATCCAACCACCAAAAACGTATGTGTGAATAATTTACATTCATGAGAAACTAACAAGTTGTTAGTAACAACACACCGTAATCGAGTGTTTCAGTCTTTCATGTGATGTCTTATAAACTCCCCTGATTTAAGTAAAAGTTGACATTTTTAACAGGTTAAAAGGAGATAGCAGTGTGAATGATATTGGATTTGTGAGAAGGTTAGCTGAAAGAGCCTGTAAGGTTTTGATGTAACTCTCCTCCTACCAAACGCTCTCCTTCTTTTGGTATGACTATTAGCTTCACCTGCCATTTTTTTTGCAATGGCCGAACAAGTTCAGAGAGTCTACTATATATATATTTGGTTTCAGAGCTCCGTTGCTCATCAAACCCCCTTCTGCTTCTGCTTCTGCTTCTTCTTCTTCTTCTTCTCTCTCAAGGTTTTCCCCTTCTCTCTCATTTGCTTTCACACACTTTGCTTCTTCAGTTTTGTGAGGGGCTCTAGAATTTGATTGTTGCATTTGTGTTTGTTTGCAACTTGTGACATGGGTTGTTACCCCTCAAGTTGATATCGGAACCAGTGTAGTTTTGTTTGAGGGTAGAGGGTTTTTATTATTATTTAAAAGGTTGTTATTAGTTCTCAAGTCTTGGGATTTGTCACACTGGGTCTGAAGTTTTTTGTGAAACTTCTTGCAAGTGTAGTTTTGTCGTTTGAGATTGTTTTCATATCCATTTGATGGTTTTCATTGACCAGATAATTAAATAAGCATTTGCTGACGTTTGAGAAAGCTGGAGATGGCTCAAGAAGCTCAAGACATCGATGAGCAGGTAATAATACTCTATCTGTCTTATTCAGCCACTTTTTTGTGGTATGTGTGTTTTTCATGATTCAATTGTAAGTCATCATTGATATAGGTTGTTGTTGGAGAGCAGAAAGGTTCAGTGAGATGGGCCACTCTAGACCGCACTCGTCAGCTAAATGTCGTCATCTCTTCTGAAGTTGTATATATACCTTAGATCAGAAGTTGATAATATATATGAGACGCCTAATGGGAAAAAATTTGTAACTCAGGTCCTCATGCATGCAGAAGATCTTGAAACCTGGGAAAAGGACGACAATGCAAAGCTTATAGTGATCAACGTTTGATTTTTTTTTACTAGCTGTCCTTGGTCATTTCTGTTACAAACACAATAGACTCATTTCTGAATATAGCTTATATTTGCAGGGTTTTGGGAGACGTTCCTTCCCCGCTGATGAACTTAAGATGTTTTATGACGACCGTAAGAGAAACATACTATCACCTTTCCTTAGAGAGTCAGTCTGTCATAACTTAATGATGATGATAAGTCGTATTCTACAGAGTATTCTGGCCTTAAGAATGTTTACAGGATGTATTGGCTTTGCTATCATATCCACACATACAAGAAGACTCAGGTGGACTTTACTTAGTATTTATCTGAATTTCGTTGTATGAAAGTTGTCCTCTTTGAGGAGTTTCAGTTAACCAAATAGAATTTGTGTAGGTTTCTCTTGTTCTTGCTATGACGTTGGGTGGAGGAGGTGCACCACTGATGCTCCCAGCGAAGTTCTCTGTTGTGACAGAGTACACTGTAAGTTATGAGTTTAGTCTGCTTCATGTATTGTTCCTGTAATAATTAATGGTACAGAAGAAACAAGTATAGATTCAACTTTATCTCTGTCACTTGATTAGGATTTTGCAACTCCAGAAGCAAATTTTGGGTTTCACATTGAGTGTGGGTTCTCTTACATCCATTCACGTCTTCCTGGTCATTTAGGTAACTCCTAAACCACTAATACCAAATTTTCGTAGTTCCAAATTTAGTTTGGTTAATCTCTGATGTACTTGAGTTTTATATGACATTTGCAGGAGAATTCTTGGCTTTAACTGGGGCAATATTGAATGGCAAAGAAATTGTAGCAATTGGCATGGCAACACATTTTGTTCCTCGTGCTGTGAGCTTTTGATAAATCTTTTTTTCCCTCACTTACGTTTAACTAGCCAAAGGGTTTATGCTTTGAGTATTCGGTTTTCTTGGATTATGTAAACTGACCTCTCTTGCTTGACCTTTCTTGAGCTGCCTTCCTACTTTATGTACAGCATCCGCAACGTTAGCAATGTTTTGAAACCTGTGATGAGTGGAATGCTTTATCTTTATCATCTTTGCTTGATTTCAGAAAGTGTGGGATCTTACTTACGGATGTAGTCCGATCCACAATTGAAGAGTTCTCCGAGAAAGTAGACCTTGACAAAGACAGCATCCTTAACAAGTAACACTACTTTTTCAATCTTCGTGTGTTATGTAATCTTTTCTCCTTCTTGGTATATATAATCACATGGACGTTGTTAACTTTGAGGCTATGGCTGATGTGCAGACAGTCAATAATTGATGCGTGTTTCTCAAAAGAAAGTGTGAAGCAGATCATACAAGCATTTGTAAGTTCATCTTATTTGCCTTAGAACATGAGACTATATTCATCAGGTATGAAATATATATTAGTGGTCTTCTTACAGGAAGCTGGAGGGAGCAAAGAAGGAAATGAGTGGATAACTCGAATTCTCAAATGTCCAAAAGAATCATCTCCCACAGCATTGAAAATAAACCTACGGTCGGTAATTGTTTACTTGTTACATGATTTTACTCAGTTATCATATTCTCATTGGTGTAACTGTCTCTTGTAAATATATCTTATATTTGAGCCTTGCTGGTTTCCTTTGTGTACAGATACGCGAAGCTAGGAATCAAACACTGGGTGATTGCCTCAAGAAGGAGTTTAGGATCACCGTTAATATCATGAGGAGCACCATATCCATGCATTGACGCGTTTTGAGGTAAAGAACCACACATTTTTGGTTTTGCTTTTTCAAGAAAACAGCATGTATGCTTTTATGTCTGATTGTGTAATAACACGCAGGGTGTAAGAGCTCTGACCATAGCCAAAGACAACTGTCCGAGGGTAAGTTTACTCTCTAGAAAAAAAAAGAAGAAGAGAGTTTCTACGTAGAACTGAGATGGCAATAATATAACATACTATAGCAAACTTATATGGTTGGGTTTGGTGCAGTGGAATCCAGCGACGTTGGATGAGGTAGATGACGAGAAAATCAAGTTGGTGTTTAAGCCCTTGGAGGATGATCTTGAGCTTCGTATCCCTGAAACCGAAGAGAACAGGTTTGTATTAAGGGCTAATCAACTTTCTTGCATTGGAATTTTCCTAAGAAACAATCCGGTTTAGTATGTGTTTGATATTGTTGGCCATTTGATGACAATGATAGGTGGGAAGGCAAAGCCGAGACTTCAGGTTTTGCATCAGTACGAGGATAAAAAAAAAGTAGAGAAGAGAACAGAGGATCCTGTGTGTTGTGTTTGTTCAACTGCCAAGACTTTATGCTATATTTATTACCTAATGTGTTGTTGCTACATGTTCAAACACTCTATGCAGTGATGGTTTAATAAGGGTTGTTATGTCTGAATTGATTACTGTGTTTCTTGCTTGTTGGTGTTTAAAATACATATAATCATCCTAAAGAATAAAAGCTCGAATATCTCAACCCCAAACGTCATCTAAACCTGAAAATGGGTTACTTCCATAAAAATTTCTTAATTATCATAATGCAAATTTTCAAACAAAACTTATTTCTTGTTATAGTTGAATTGAGCATTTGGATTCAGTAAGAATCTCTGATATTTTCTATGATTATTAGTTTTGTTACGATGTTAATTCATGGAGAATCTCTGATGGTTCCATGCAACAAGGAAAGATAATCTAAATTCATGAACGCGTTTATAGCAAAAGAACGGGCAATATTGGACCGAATTTGATCGGTTGCTTACTACTTTATATGGAACAATTCTTAACACTGTCGAGTACAAATAGAATTACAAAAATCAAAAGAGTGAGAAAACTTTATTTAAACTCTTCAAATGACCTGTGTTCTTCTATCTCTTTTGAAGGCAAGGAAACATCCAAAATTTCCAAATGTTTTCTCAAGGAAGGTCCACATATAATGATGTCCCAATATAAACGAGTTACCAGAGAACGGTGTAAGGGCCCAACACACAAAAATATTGCTTAGGGACCATTTTCTTGATCATCAGTCTCGTCAAGAATCACATATTTTCCAGTCTGACTTGGAGCTTGTAGATGCTTATCATCTTCTGTTTTGTGCCCCTTTTGTAGTTTCTCGTATCTGAGAACACATCAAAGCATATATACCATTTTTCAAAATATACAATATGAGATACTATTCATTTATATATCAACATCTCAGATGTTTAATTAAAGAAATTATTCGAAGTTCCTTAACTCCAGAAGGAGGGGAAGAGTTACTTACTTGTACCAGTTGAACAAACTGACACCAACCATGATAATCATCAGACCAAATCCTTTCAGCCGCGTAAATTCGTCATGGAAGTAAAATACTGCAACCTGTACGCACCAAGTTGAAGAACAACAATCAAGATTTTACATCCCCAAATTCGATTCACCAGTCATTAATTATTCAACAATAGCACCAATACAACAGAAACTAGAGTTCTGTATCATCGGTCTCCCTTTCGTAAACAGGTATTATTGACCTATAACAATATCACAAGGCCAGACATAAACTCATAAGATATGAGTTCATTTCACAGATACAGTCTATTTGTATCCATTTGACAACTTAAGATATGAGAATCTTTGTCTTGAACATCACAGCATGGTTTCAACAAGATATAGTTCGGACTTTCTTGCTAAAGAATAGAGCCAATTTAGAACTTACAATCTAAGCTTCACCAGTTAGATCATCCCTACGGAAAAAACTCATTGTCACCTAATCTTACGAATATATTTTGGCAAGTATGCTAGAGGTTATTATCACATCCGAAACATACTAACAAACATAAACAGAAAAAGGCAAGAAATGTAGCAAATACCACTATAGTGACAGCCTCTTTAACGACCCCAGCTATTGTGACGGTTACAGCACTGGTGACCGAAACAAGAATATACTCTGTTAAAACCTGAAGCAAAATACTAACTAGTGAGCAAAAGCTGGTTCAACCTCCACTGTCGAAACATGTTCGTTCTTAAATAACTATAAATTGTTAGCAAATGCTTACCATACAAAAAGCCAGTGCTCCACCAAAAAGCATCAAGAAACAAGTTCGAGTAAAATGCGCTCCACTATCAAAGTATATGTTGTCTCTAAATTCACTCCATGGATCCAGAAGGAGAGAAAGAAGACCAGTCACTATAGCCATCACTGGTGCCACGTAACTCATAAATGTGAAGGGATTTTTCAGGCCTAGATAAACAGAAAAAGTATAGATCAGTTCATGAAGTGTGAGTTATAAGAAATTAAGAACCAAGACAAGAAAACCCCAAGAGCAGAACTCACCGTAGGTCTCTTTCTATACATCATGTTGTAATCAGGATGCACCAAAAAATATTGGAAGACAACAACCAAGGGTTAATACAGAAAGAACCCATAATTAGAAACTGATTTGAATAACATACCTGCAAAAGAACTTGGGTCATACACCAGCGGAAACCAGACATGACAGCAGCGAGCATAACAAAAACGAAACCCCAAAACTCAAATTCTGTCTCCTTTGCAACTGGAAAAAGGAATACAAGTCAACAGTTTGGTTAGGAAAATTAAAACTAAGACATGTCGATGGATATTTAGTAAACATGAAGAAAAAAAAATGGAATAAAAGCATCGCAAATGTCTGGAGAAAACATACCTGATAACAGCACTCCTGCTGAGATAACTGAAATAATGCCAAAAAGCTTCAGGCTTGGAGACTCCAACCTTACAAGAGAAACTGTGTGAGGATAAAAATGATTGAATTTCTCGATAATGAATATGCAGAAAAAATTCAGTGTGATGATTGAAAAAAAAAATATATCTGTAATGGAAGAAAAATGTAAACGATAGTAGTATGTTCTAACTAAAGCTACAGAGCCTACCATTGACAATTTGTTAAGTATAGACCTTCAAGCATGGTTTAAATATCAAGATAAAAAAAAATATAGTTATAGATAAAGCACCTGAAGGCAAAAGCAAAGAGAAGAAGAAATATTGGGGATGCAGATTTGCACTGCAAATGAAAAATAATGTGAATATCATTAGACAAGTCTCACCTTCTATCAATCAACCACAAATTCCTAACAAGTTGCAAAGACCTCTACCATATCAAATTAAGCAACTAACCATTGTTGCAAAAGTAACCGATATGAAGACCAGTGACTCATTACTTAGATTTATATCCAAAGCAGTTGCAAGTGCCGTTGGTACAACTGTGAAAGGAAAGTCCATGTGAGGTCATTACTTCATAGAAACTCTATAAAGTCATCTTCGAAAAACTGAAATAAAATACTAAATCCACAGAAAGTTCTGAATACTATAGTGAGAAATCACATATAAAATAATGGATAAGGAATCCTCATTAGCATGTAAGAGAAAAAAAAGAGAGTTCATGACATAGTTTAGTTAGTTAACCTCTAATGAAATAGTCTCTCCATGATATGGTAACATCAGGTTGAAATCTTCCGGACCAATACCATGTTACCATCTTTGATAAAACCGCTTGAATAGAAAAGTGAATGGTATTCATTAACAAGGGAGCAGGAAATTTCCCCAAATCATCTCCTAAGAGAGTTTTGTTGTACCTAGAAAAAACAAGCAAACAAATTTAAATGATAGATGTAAGGAAACAAAAACAAGAAAAGGAGAAAGGATAGTGGCAAAGACATGCTTACAGAGTCAAAAATGTGCTGAAAGTGTACCATACAAGTATAAAGAAGAGTGTTTTTAGTATGTCAGCGGGAGAGATAGCCTCTGTTGAAGCTTTAGGCAACGTTTCGAGGTTATCATCTGAACTATAACCAACATCAAAACTGCTGGGGTGGTTTGTATCCTTGCTGGTTTCATTTTCAATATCAAGCGGCTCTGAAACCTGTTCTCTGTCTAAACCTCCCTGAGTGGATATAGCTTCGACAGTGCTACCACAGCGTAGCTGTACTCTTTGCTCCATCAATAATCTAAACTCAACAGTCAGACCTTTTTGGCTCCCATTCACAGACCACTCTAACAGAGCATGCAAGCCTTTATTCACCCAACAGGGACTTGGAAAATTGTATCTTTGACACAGTGGGCATTCACTATAAACAGATATGTTCAAATGATACAGTCTTCAACTCTCTCTATATGAAGTGAGTTCAAGGAAGGTAGGAACCTCAGTTTCTGGTGAATGTGCAATGGAAATCACTTGACGTTTGACCCTGTAAAAAAAAAAAGAAGCTAAGCCAATCAATATGACTGCGAGAACTTCCATGTAGACAACCATGGAAGTAAGGAGAGAGAGCAAAGGAAGCAATCAGAAGAGGCACATTTCAATCAAGGGAAACGAAAAGACATGTTCTTTTTTTTTTTATATTCTCAGACAAGTAACGAAACTGCACAGAGATGCCACAATAACGGAAAAAATGAAGCAAGAAGAAGATGAAGAAAGCCATAACCTAGAGAAACAACACACATACGCGAACGAATCTGAGTTTCGATTAAGCTCTCAAGGTGAATTAAACTCTGAACAATTCCAAATCAGGAAAAAGCTCAATGATTGATTTCTAGCTCAAAACACACACACAGATTCGAAGCTCGTTGCGAACGAGGACAAATTAAATTGAAGACATACCTAAGAGGAAGAGGAGGAGAAATGGGCGTGTTGGATCTGATCGAAGCGTGGGAGCTTTTGATTTGATTTTGAGTCGCAACTCGCAACTCGCAACTCGCAACCGATGGTTGTTGGAGTTTTACGAAAACAATTACCGATATCGGTCTCCTTGTTCTCCGACAATGCAACTTGCGTTACCAGTATTTTATTCCAACAAGCAACTTTCTACTATTTTTCCCAAAATTTAATTTCAAAGTTTTCAATCAAAACTTTTAACAATTATCTGCGGAAAGTCTCAATAACGTGTCATGGTAACATCCACATGCTTTCCTAAAAATCACTTCGTTTGTACTATGATCATTTTTTTCTACGATTACACATAAATGACACACGACAACAAATCGTCCCCGTATGTATATGATTGAAGAGAGAGAGAGATCCATTCTTTTGGTCGATTGATAGTGTACTCTAGTCGTAGATATTTTTTTAGATTACTCAAAACGGGTCCTTGTCTTAATCTAGCTAATCAAATCAATCCCCACAGGCCCACCACATTGACAAGATATTTTTTGAATAACGCGCGCAAAGTTAAAGCCACACATTTTTTCGTCTCGCTCTGCCCTTTTCATTCAGGTCATCCGCTCACTTCCCGTCAGCAACCAACGATCCCATCTCCACCGCGTCTCTCGTCCCCTTGGTAAGAAGAATCTGAATCTGGTGATCTGCCTCGGATAGTTTGCTTTTGCTTTACAATTCTCTTTTCATCTGTGATGTCTCAGAACTGTAGTAGCAGTTTGAACTCTGTCATCAGAAGATGTGACACCAAACTCCCTTTTGCTCGGCAAGCATCTTCTGAACAAGGCTTCTTTATGAGGCAGGCTTCCACCGACCAGGTACCACAACTTCCATTCTTGTGAAGAGGAAGTGCACGAATAGCTTTCTTCACTGTTTCTCTTTTCTTCTTTCAGCCTGTACCTCAAACTGGCGGCATCAGTTTGAAGACCTCTGTCATTAGAAGAGGTGACAACAGACTCTATTTTGCTCGGCAAGCTTCCTCTGCTCAGGGTCTTTTCATGAGGCTGGCTTCCACTGATCAGGTACCATTAAAACTCCTTTCTTGTTTCTATTAAAGAAAAATTGTTATTCAATTTTGCAGAGGACCATACCACAGGACGCTGCATCTACCAAGTCCTTTGCGATCCCTTCTTCTACGGAACAGCCTTTGCTTTCCAGACCTGAGTACGCCCCACCACAGTTAGCCCTGACCTTCCCAAGTTAGCCAATCCACGTACCCGTACTAATAAATAAAGGATACTTGATAAACTACCCTTTTTTTAATGGATAAACTACTTTTTATCCTATAATCTGATTCAATTTTTATACAAAAATTGCAAATTTCAATAATATTAATTGAATTTATTGACAGATTATTGGTTAAAAGGCATTGAAATTTGATAATTTCTATAAATGATGCATGATTAATGTGTTTTTTAATATGTGTGAAACACCAAAACATCAATCTTTAAGGAACGGGGAGGGAGTATAATAACTACAGCCAAGAGTATAGGAGCTAGCAACCGTCCTTCAATCAAACACATCTTTATTGATAAACATAAGAGCTCATACGACTTGTCTTCCTGTTGCAGGGACTGTTTGGTCTCCAAGATCGAATGTTGCAGAATATGAACATAACTATGTTATGGCAGTAGAGTTACCAGGGGGCAGTATCAATGATATAAGAGTGGAGGTCGACAACTTAAAGTAACTAAAGCTCATCCTCGCACATGTTTTCAATATGTTTCCATTACTCACACACTTGTATTGTATGCATTATGTGACAAAGATACTCACCGTGCTACCACTGCAGCTTGATTGTGACAGGGAGACGCACAGCTGTCTGTCAAAAAGTTGATGCAGGCACCAAAGGTTCAATCTGCGGATATCACAAGCAACGAATACTACAAGACCCATTCAAAGTTTCCTGGCCACTTCCCATCAATGTGAACAAGGATAACGTTTCTGCTGAATTTATGTAAGTAGAAACTCTTAGTACATATCACTAGCTTATATATAAATTATCTAGAACTTGTCAAGTTTCATAACGAGCACTACTAACACCCAATATATTATTGCATATGGAGCAGGGATGGGCTTCTGAGAATAGTTATTCCAATGCTTTGAGTGATCACTATACGTAAACGGTAAACAGTGTGTGTATAAAATTGTGTGGAAGAAGAGAAAGAAAAAGCAAAAACTATGGAGTGATATGTAAAATAGTATGGTGTTTCTTTATTTATACAGATTTCAGACAGGCATGCTCAGTTAATAGAGTTAGCCATGAAAACAATCCATAAGTATGTAAGAAATAAAATAAGGCTTTGATATTACTACAAAAAGCCAAACAAACGAAAAATCTCAATCGAATGATTGTATCTAATAGTCCTATAGCTGGAAATTTTAAATCTAGCATTATTGTCGTAGATAACATGTTCCAACACTACAACGACATTGTGTTTTTTACATTTTGAGTCTCTTTAGCTGCATAAGCGTTGACGTATGACAATAATAGACAACCTCTGGCGGTGCAGTGTTTTGCATGACTAATCCTGACCACAGAGACAAAGCATTGACTAGAGAATTTGATCTGTCATTGTTGTGTACTTTAGATGTTATGTCGACAGGAAGTTAGAAACTATTCAAACTCAATACGTCCTCTTTCTTTGGGACTTTGCTTGGTAGCTAAATGATGCATGTGGCCTTCCTTGTGCTACGGAAACTCTTTTTTTTTTTTTTAGTTATTAGTATGTTTTTGACTTTTAGAATGAAAATTATCTCTAAGATCATAGGGAAAAAGGGTTTTTAATTCCTCAGGTATTTTAAATTAGCCCTTTTAATGCTCAACTACAACTTATGCAGATTTATTCCCAAAGTCATTATTAATTATGCAAAATTAGACTTTAATAAATCAGACGTTAACTCAACGTTAGAGGTGTTATTTATAATTAAAAAAAAGGAGAAAAGGAACACGGCTTTTGCTTTCAAAACTCAAGAACCCTAAAATTGATTTTCTCAGAGCAATTTCGAATCAGTATAGTGAAAACGTTCTTCGGAAACCCTAGTGGTAAACGGAATAAACTTTCGGTTCAGAGGGCACGCCCACAATTCCTAATTCGACAGAGATCGAAAGGTAACCAGTTAAGCTCTGTTGTATCATGTCTGAGTTCAGTAATTTTTTTTGTTTGATTTAAATACGTTAATTTTTTTGTTATAGGCCTGTTGTTGTTGAAGAAAGAGTAACTAATATTGTTGAAGAAGAAGAAGAAGAGATTCATAATGAAGAGGTGATTGCAGAGTCGGATTCTTCTTCATCTGTTGAGGGAGATGATTGTGAGGTTATAGTTGAAGATATGGCTGGATATAAGGAGAATGTGTTATTCGAAGTAGAGGTTGGAGAGACTGACTTGTCTTCTCACTTTGAAGCTGTTGCACAAGAAGATGGAGATGATTTGTATGATGCTAACGATGACAGTGGCGATGATATTTGGGACGATGATCACATTCCAGATCCTTTATTCAGTGATGATCGTGATGTGGAAGAAGAAGGTAGGCAATTCAACTACGGGCCTGATGACATTCTTGCACTAGGAAAGACTTTTAACACTGCTGAGGAGTTCAAGTACGCTGTTCTCAAGTACTCTTTGAAGACACAATATGATATTAAGTTCTACAAGTCTTCATCTGATCGGCTTGGTGCCCACTGTACACAACATGTAGAAAAAAGTGTCCTTGGAGGGTCTATTGTTCCTTTGAGAGAGGCAGAAACAAGTTAATGGTGAAAGTGTACAATGACAGTCATATTTGTGTAAGATCCGGTTACACAAAGCTTTTGAAGAGTGGAACAATTGGGCAACTTTTTGAGGAGAGGCTTAGAATTAATCCTAAAATTAAGTCACAGGAGATGGTGGATGAGATAAAGAGGGAGTACAATATGATTGTCTCACCCGAACAATATCGAAGAGCTAAATCAGTGCTTTCAGCGAGAAGAAAGGCTGGACATGAAGCTCACTTTGCTCGACTTTGGGATTACCAAGAAGAGGTTCTTATGTTTGCTTTGAAGCCTTGAAAACATAAGAATGCTGCTTTTATGAGGGATCAACAATGGAGGTTGAGACAATCCCAGGACCAGTGCCAGGAAGCATTCAAAGATTTTACCGTCATTATGTTTGCTTTGAAGCCTTGAAAACTTCTTGGAGGCAGTCATGTAGGCCGATCATTGGATTAGATGCTGCTTTTATGAAATGGGATATAAAAGGGCAAATGTTAGCTGCAGTTGGCAGAGATGGAGATAATAGAATATTTCCTATTGCCTGGGCTGTGGTTGAAGTGGAGGACAATCCTAATTGGCTATGGTTTGTGCAACTCTTGCAAAATGATTTGGGGCTTGAAGATGGATCAAACTGTACAATAATCTCAGACAAACACAGGATATATATATATATATATATTTTAAATATTGTTGGAATGATTTATACTTATGTATATGTTATTTGCTTGACAGGGTATACTAAATGTGGTTCATGAAGAGCTTCCTAAAGCTGAGCATAGGATGTGTGCTCGACACGTTCTTGAGAATTGGAAGAAGACAAACAAAGACATAGAGCTTGAGCGTCTTTTCTGGAAAATAGCAAGGAGCTACACACCAGAAGCTTTTAGGGATAACTTAGAGGCACTGAAGAAGTACAATGTTGGAGCTTATGAGTCTCTGCAAAGTACTGCTCCAACAACATGGTCTCGGGCGTTCTTTAAGCTTGGATCGTTTTGCAATGACAATCTAAACAACTTGTCTGAGTCCTTCAATAGGAGTGTTAGAGAGTCAAGGAGGAAGCCGCTTCTTGATATGCTGACAGAGGTTAGGAGAAAGAATATGGTCAGGAATGCAAAGCGGACTTTGTTAACTAATAGGTGGAATAAGAGGGTCACACCAAGAGCAGACAAGGAGATTGAACTTAACAGGCAGAAAGCTAAGGATTGCATCATGTATATGACCACAGGACATTCACATGAAATAGAGTATCACAGTGATGCTTACACCGTAAATATGGAGGAGAAAACATGCGGTTGTGGCTATTGGCAGTTGAATGGACTACCTTGTATGCATGCTATGTGTGTCATCACAACAACAAAGCTGAATCTCAATAATTATGTATCAGATTACTACCTCACCTCTACATGGCGCCAACTATATTCTACTGGTATGAAGCCGGTTCAAGGTATGAAACTGTGGCCACGCTTAGGTCGGTTACCCATGCTACCTCCTCCTTCAAGATTCAATTGAGGAAGGCCTAATACACATGCTAGGAGGAAAGGTCCTCATGAGTCAGCCACTAATCCACATAAGCTTACACGACATGGTCGTGTGGGAACATGCTCAAACTGTCGCAAAGAAGGTCACAACAAGACTAGGTGTCCTAATCCCACTGCAGCTCCTCCACCTAAGAGTCCAAGAGGTCGTCCAAGGAAAGCACAGGTTGTTTGTCTCGTTTAACTTCTTTTCTTATTGTGTTGTCAATTTTTTCTCAGTGTAAAACTTTGATTGTTTGTTGTAGGGAGAGTCTTCGCCATTTGGAGTTTCTCAAACTTCTCAACCTTCTCAAGCATCACAAGGAGAATTTGGCTTCTCTTCCTAGCTTGTGTTCTTCACATTCCACTTGAGATTATTTTGTTAACTCAGTTTTATAAAGAAAACGATTTACTCTGTTTTTAGATTTTTGGTTTACAGTATTTATGTTTGGCTTTGCATTGTTTCTGGTTTCTACATAACTCTCGAAACCACATTATTGTTTCTTCAGTGGATTAATTTTTCTTTGGATCGTTTTCGTTTTGAATTTTTCTTTAACTCAAAAACCAATTAAGTCAATTAACTCTAAAAATAATAATTTTAATGGTATTATCATTACTTCATTCTCCAAATCAGGCGCAACTTGGCTCAAGGTTTTCACAGTTTCCCTCTTCGAGAGATCCAAACACCCTTCTTCTTCTTACATTGATGATCATCCTTTGCTATCCAATAATACACATGCTCTAGTATAGCCAAACACCGGACATGAAGAATACCAACTTGTCATCATCACCGAGGAGGATGTTCCCCATTCCCATGCCGTTGCTTTCGCTGCAAGAAACAATCAACGAATATGCAGGAGACAATCAACATGAGTTTGACGAGGAGATAATGTGCTCATGGGTAGATGAGCTTAAATATTTCAATAATCATTATGAACAATTGAATAGTAGATACCATTTTCAAAAGCACGAGGTAAATCAAACCAAAGATGCCTAACTAATATACATATATAATCTGATTGGAAATTTCTCTGAGAAAATCAATTTTAGGGTTCTTGAGTTTTGAAAGCAAAAGTCGCTCCCTTCTCCTTTTTTAATTATAACTAGATTCTGATCCGCCCTTAAAAAGGGCGGGTATATTTTTTGTTTTACATCTTTTTAGGTCTTTTCAATTGGTAATTTAAATATAGGTCTAATGGCATAAAGCATAATAAATAATATTCTAAATAATGATAAAGATAAAAGAAATAATAGTTGGACCATACTTTTATCAATAGGTCACACTGCTATTTTAATAGAATAGATTAACGCCTCTAACGATGAGTTAACGTCTGATTTATTAAAGTCTATTTTGCATAATTAATAATGACTTTGGGAATAAATCTGCATAAGTTGTAGTTGGGTATTAAAAGTGCTAATTTAAAATAATTGATGAATTAAAAATCCTTTTTCCCTAAGATCATATGTATTTACTTAAAATATTGTAAACAGTTAGATGTCACAGTCTTTAATTCAGTACAATTTTGTAATGATGGGAACAAAATACATATAGGAATTGTTTTTATTTTATAAGGTTGAAAAAAATCAAAGTGAAACTAGCCACTGAGAGGAAGACACGTAAGATGTTCGGAAACCACATCTATAATTTTTCTTCAAAATCTATTCTCCTTCTCCGAACAAGAAATATTCTTTCGCACCTAGCTTCTTCTTTGTCGTCTGTCTTAGAGAATCTACAGGTATGATTCTCTTCACTCATCTTAGTGATCTGAAGCAGTTTGGTCTGACTCTGTGTAATATTTTACTCTTTGGGTTATGTTCAGCTACTCAAATCTCGTCGATTCGAGTTTTTTTTATTTAATTTGAGGAATTTCAATCGAATTTGGAGGGATTCTGAGATTCTGTGTGTTCCATGGACATTTTGGTACACTCAGTGGTTATTTTGATAGTTCCAGACCATAGAAATGTTTCAATCTCTGTTCTTATGCTTAGCTAATGATATCGGTCAGACGGTCACTCATGTTGATTATACTGTTACCGTAAGTTGTATGTCCAAGTCAATCTACTCTTCGTTTTCTTTTACTTGTTCTTGGTTTGGATCTCGTTTTTTTCAGGCCTTTTGTAATCTTCTAAACTGTTCACTGTTGTTGTTGTTGTTGAATTTATGTACAGTGCAGATGGCTGCTTCATCGGCTTGTCTTATCGGGAACGGACTATCTCTCCACGCAACCAAACAAAGGTCTAAACAGTTTAGACTCTCCTCAACGTCTGCTTCACCTAACAGGACATCTATTGTGAAGGCTTCTTTAGATGTGAACAAACACGAAGCACGTAGAGGCTTCTTTAAGCTTTTACTCGGAAACGCAGCAGCAGCTGGAGTGAGCTTGCTCAAAACTGGTAAAGCAAATGCAGCAGATGAGCAAGAGGTCTCTTCGTCTAGGATGTCATACTCCAGGTTCCTCGAGTATTTAGACAAAGGAAGAGTTAACAAAGTAGATTTGTACGAGAACGGGACGATAGCCATTGTGGAAGCTGTTTCTCCTGAGCTGGGTAACAGGATCCAGCGCGTACGCGTGCAGCTACCGGGGCTGAGCCAGGAGCTTCTCCAGAAGCTGAGGGCGAAGAATATTGATTTCGCGGCACATAATGCTCAGGAAGACCAAGGCTCTCCATTGCTCAACTTGATTGGGAACCTAGCTTTCCCTGTGATTCTCATTGGCGGTTTGTTTCTTCTCTCGAGACGGTCTTCCGGTGGTGGTGGGCCTGGTGGTGGGCCTGGCTTCCCGCTTCAGATCGGTCAGTCCAAAGCCAAGTTCCAGATGGAGCCAAACACTGGTGTAACATTCGACGACGTGGCTGGTGTTGATGAAGCAAAGCAAGACTTCATGGAAGTGGTGGAGTTTCTCAAGAAGCCTGAGAGGTTCACTGCGGTCGGTGCCCGGATCCCTAAAGGCGTCCTCCTCGTTGGTCCTCCCGGTACTGGTAAAACCCTCTTGGCCAAAGCCATCGCTGGTGAAGCCGGTGTGCCTTTCTTCTCTATCTCGGGGTCTGAGTTCGTTGAGATGTTTGTCGGTGTTGGGGCCTCGAGGGTGCGTGATCTTTTCAAAAAGGCTAAAGAGAATGCGCCGTGTATTGTCTTTGTGGACGAGATTGATGCTGTTGGTAGGCAGAGAGGGACTGGGATTGGTGGAGGTAATGATGAAAGAGAGCAGACCTTGAATCAGCTCTTGACTGAGATGGATGGGTTTGAGGGTAACACTGGTGTTATTGTGGTTGCTGCTACCAATAGAGCTGATATTCTTGACTCTGCCTTGCTGAGACCAGGGCGTTTTGACCGCCAGGTATATATATAATACTCCCTCCGTTTCGATTTTGCAGGGAAAAATTTTCGTTTCAAAATAAGTGTCGTTTTAAAGTTTCAAAGCAAAATTTATTAATAAGATTCTTCATTTTATTTTTCTATTGGTTGAAAAATGGTTAAGTGTATAATAGGCAATTGTGTTTTTGTTTTGGAAATAAACAAAATCATATGTTTTCTTAATTCGTGTGCATAAACCTATAACAATAAGTAAAATGAAACGGAGAAAGTAATGCTTCGGGACTCTCCACTGATCTTATACTGTTGGTTGGCCGGCCTGAGATTTTGGGGGCTGGGGGCAATTTGGTAAAGATTAATCTTCTTTACAAATTTGGGGTTTTATGTAATTTTCGTCAAAAAATGTTGGCCAATGTTTCATTCGGCTTTGGCCAGGACCGGCCCTGAACTAACTTAATGTGTGTTGTTGTTCAATGCAGGTGTCTGTTGACGTTCCGGACGTCAAGGGAAGAACAGATATACTCAAGGTTCACTCCGGGAACAAGAAGTTTGAGAATGGTGTTTCACTTGAAGTAATAGCCATGAGAACGCCTGGATTCAGCGGAGCTGATCTTGCAAACCTCTTGAACGAGGCGGCCATATTGGCTGGACGACGTGGAAAGACAGCGATATCATCGAAAGAGATTGATGACTCGATTGATAGGATTGTAGCTGGGATGGAAGGGACTGTGATGACAGATGGGAAGAGCAAAAGCTTGGTTGCTTACCATGAAGTTGGACATGCTGTCTGTGGGTAAGTCAGAATCAGATTAGAAGCTTGTGTGTGTGTGTTTAATCTAGAGCTCATTCTTTTTGCTATTGCAGAACATTGACTCCAGGGCATGATGCTGTTCAAAAGGTCACGTTGATACCAAGAGGACAAGCGAGAGGTCTGACTTGGTTTATTCCCTCAGATGATCCAACTCTAATCTCTAAACAGCAGCTGTTTGCAAGAATTGTTGGTGGACTCGGTGGTAGAGCTGCTGAAGAAGTCATCTTTGGTGAGCCTGAGGTGACAACCGGCGCGGTTGGTGACTTGCAACAGATCACTGGTTTGGCTAAGCAGATGGTGACAACATTTGGGATGTCTGAAATTGGACCATGGTCGCTAATGGACTCATCAGCTCAAAGCGATGTGATCATGAGAATGATGGCAAGAAACTCAATGTCTGAGAAGCTTGCAAATGACATTGATTCAGCGGTGAAGACGCTATCAGACAGGGCGTACGAGATAGCTTTGGGACACATAAGGAACAACCGTGAAGCCATGGACAAGATTGTTGAAGTACTTCTCGAGAAAGAGACAATGTCTGGTGATGAATTCCGAGCAATACTCTCAGAATTTACAGAAATTCCTCCTGAGAACCGTGTGGCTTCTTCCTCAACGTCAACAACATCAACACCAACACCAGCTCCTGTTTGAGTAAACGAGACATTTGAATGAATATCTTCTCGTGTATATCCTAAAGATACTACTTCCCATTCTCTGTAACAAGTATGTCTCGTTGGAGTATAATAGACAAACTCAGTTATATATATATATAGAAGGAAAGTTTTTACAGAACAACAGAAACTACACAAGAGAGGCAAAGAAAAATGTATAATTAAAAAATTCTCAACAATGGTGTCCACGCAAGTTAACCAGTCTCTGCATAACATTTTTATCACAGTTCCAATAAACAGCTGAATCCAAATTCATAGTTTCTCAAGATCATTCAATTACAATAAAAATAGTGGCAATATAAAAATATATTTAAAAAAAAAAGAAGCAAAGATCAGGAAATGGTTTTGGCTTGTTACTTCAACATCCTGCAAAGATGATAACAAACAAAGCTTCACATCACCATTTTATTTTTCTTGCAGAAACAGAACTGGAATTGAGATCATAAAAGAACAAAACCTGGTTTCAAAATCAAAGGGCTTCATCAAGTTCACGCATAGAGAAGTTCGAAGCCTCTGATGCTTCAGCTAGAGATTCAAGCATGCTTGTCACTTCCATAGTATCGTCCAAATAATATTTAGCCTTGCTTGGCTTTTGCCCAACCGTGCATGCAAAGACGAGAGCATTGTCACAGAGCAATCTTTTCGACATGGCATTACCAATCGCTTCAAACATGTCCTCGTCTGATCTGTCATCTCCAATACATAGCACGAAATCGACAGGTTTTCCTTTCTCATCCATTGATGAAAATATCTTCTCTGCCACTGATCCTTTGCTCACTCCCTATATAAAACACCAATTGAGAAACTATACCATAACATTAACGCTTGAATAAAAGCAGAAGAAAATCTCACTTACCTGAGGCTTGACTTCTACGATGTAGTGGCCGCTTTTGACTGCAACAGGCTCATTAGCTAGAACACTCTCTAAATGCTCCAACATTTCCTTCGCTTGCAAAGAACCAAAGCCGGAATCCGCATCCCTATATTGCCAAACCAGAGCACTGTCTTTAATTTCAATAGAAGATCCATCCGTAGCTTCCGTGTACTGTTTCATTACAGGCTCCACGATCTGCATCCAACCAAAATCACAGCTCTGACCACATGTTTCCCATTCTTTGTTCCCTGGCCACCTATGTATAAAAAGGCATGTTATTATTAGCACTGAAGGAGAAGAGTTTAAACTACTTCAAAATAAAAAATAAAAAAACAAGAGAAGGATTGTACTTTAAGAAGTATCCGTGCTCAGCTGCAATCCCAATGTTTTCGCAAGGAGAGAACCAATTGCCTAAGCTTTCCCTTCCTCTTCCGCTGACGATGAAAATAGAATTCTTCTTGTCCTCGCAAAGTTCGTTCAAGAATTTAAGAACTTCCTGGCTGGGAGCTTTATTGATGGAGTTTTGAGGCATCAAAGTGCCATCGTAATCCAACAGTATCGCTCTGCTTTTCGCCCTTTTGTAGTCCGACACAATGCATGGTATCGAAAGCTTTCTAAAGTTAGGATCCAGTGCCACGACTCTGAAACCGAAACTAATTCCCATCCCCCAACACCTCTTCTTGAAATGGTCCACGCATATCCTCTCCAGGTCTTGCAGGAAACTCCTCGACCAAAAGGCAACGTCGTGAGTACTAACGTACCGGAAGTGTTTCTCATGTCGGAGTTGTTTCTCAGGATCACGCATCGAGAGGGCCTCGTTCAGAGCTTCTCCGGTCGCCTCCACGTTCCATGGGTTTACCCTTATAGCTCCACTAAGCGAAGGAGAACACCCAATAAACTCCGACGCGACCAACATGCTCTTCTTTGGACCATTAAAATCTGATTCAGACCCGAGCAGACCCTGTCTGCACACTATATATTCATAGGGAGTAAGGTTCATACCATCTCTAACGGCTGTAACGACTACACACTCAGCGATATGGTAATAAGCAATGATCTCATTTACTGACACCGGAGTATCAATATACACGATAGGCTGATAACCAGGCTTCCCAAACTCTTCGTTGATCCTCTTGCAGCTTCCTTCAATCTCGCCGCGTATCTCGTCTATATCAATACCTTTACCCCTAGCAGGATTCACAATCTGAACCAAAACAGCCCTTCCCCTCCAATTAGAGTGCTGATTAAGCATTTGCTCCATCGCTAAAAGCTTCAAGTTTATGCCTTTGAAGATATCCATGTCATCAATACCAAGCAACACTGTCTTGCCTTCGTAACGCTTTCTAAGCTCCATCACCTTACCTTCCTCCTCTGAATATCTCATAACCGACTGAATCCGACCCATGTTGATCCCCACAGGCATGATCTTTATCCCCACAGTCCTACCGTAATACTCCAGACCAATGTATCCCCTCTTGGACTGATACTCAAGACCCAGCATCCGACTGCAGCAAGTGAGGAAGTGACGAGCGTAGTCAAACGTGTGGAAGCCAATAAGGTCACTGTTTAGCAGCGCCTTGAGGATCTCTTCACGAACAGGGAGAGACCTGTATATCTCTGACGAAGGGAACGGACTGTGGAGGAAGAAACCCATCCTGATCCGGTTAAACCGTCTTCTCAGGAAAGTAGGCAAGACCATCAAATGGTAGTCATGAATCCACACGTAATCATCATCAGGGTTTATAACCTCGATAACCTTCTGGAAGAAGAGCTTGTTCGTCGCCACGTAAGCCTCCCAAAGCGACCTATCAAACCTCGTGCCGTGATCAGCCGTAAAGGGAAGCATGTAGTGAAAGAGCGGCCACAGCTGCCTCTTGCAAAACCCGTCGTAGAACTTTGACTGCAAATCAGGCGGGAGGAAAGTGGGAACGCATTTAAACTTATCCAACAGTATCTGCGCCACGTCATCCTGCTCATACGACTCCACGTCAACGCTCAAAGAGCCGACGTATAGCACCTCCATATCCTCAGGCAAACCGTCTTTAAGCTGCAAGTACAACGCGTCTTGATCCCAGGTGAAGCTCCAGCTCCCGTTTCGCCTCTCGGCCTTCAAGGGGAGACGATTGGCGACGATGATCATACGATCGGAGGAGACCGAGGAGGGGTTGTCCGAGGAGACGCTATAGGCTTGATCGTCGTCGAACTCGGAGACGTTTCCGGGGACTGTCATGACCCTGGGGAGCCGCCTGCGCGGCTCTCTCCCCATTACAGGGAAGTTCCCTGAAGCCAAGTCTAATAGATTCGTGTACGACCTAGATATCATCTTCCTCGCTGTTCTCCAATGGTGGCAACACAAATTCGATAAATCTGAAATTCAAAAAAAAATCGAAACTTTGTTAGTTAATCGAATACCCATCAACCCTAATCGAGAGCTTGAATAAAAAAATCGAACGAATTTGACTCATTTCACATATCATCGAAAAGCGAGATCTATGAGATAACAACCTAAAAGCTACGAGATTGTGACCATTAATCCAAATCGGAGGGATCCGATCCCCAAATTCAGCAAATACAGAAGGAAAAATTGAAATCGAGAATCACTTCTTTGGATTTGGGAAACTCTACCTTCTTTCGTTTTCTTTGCAGATGAAGAATCTGTTAACTCCTGTGATAGAGAGAGAAGAAGGGGATGAGAATGAGAATCAGAAGAATGAAGAAAGGAAAGATACGACGAGAGATGAGAAATGAGAGATGATACGTTTCTCGTATACTTTCGCCACCGAACCAAATACACACAAGAGAGAGAGAGAGAGGCTTAATGCTAGCAAGCCCATCAACAGTTAAATGAGGCCCAAATGATACTAAGAGGTGCTTAATGTCCTGAATCCTACGTTGGGCCTGCTTTTGAAATGCAAATGAGGCCCAAATGATACTAAGAGCTGTTTTTGTCCTGAATCCAACGTTGGACCTGCTTTGAAATGCTCCAAGACGTCTTGCTTCACCACCCTCTCAAAATAATCCTTCACTACACACAACTTATCCTCTGAACTCCTCTTTGATATAATAAGAAACGATTGAGATCATGTTTATGCTTTGGTAACTTCGGGCTTTTTAGTACATCATGATTGGTCATTTGTCTTTGACACTCTCACCAACTTGTATTTGACTTGTAATAAACTAAACCAATGCAAATCTCTGTCAAGTAACCTTTTCAATTCAAAGACCAAAATCTATTAACTTCTGTTTTTTTTAACACTCTTATTTCTCCTCTTTTCTCTGTTTTAAGTGTTTTATAAATCTTTGTTGTGTCTTGTCATTTGTCAATGTAGGTTTCACTATATATGGATCCTTCTACGTTTTTCTTTTTTTGAACTTATGATTTTTTCAATTCATAATCAATTTTGTAACGAATATGTTTTTATGAGAAACTATGTACATTCATGATAGAACTAATTTCTGTAGAAAAATAATTTGCATATTTGAACGAATATAGTTTTTATCTTGAAAAAATTGAGATTCATCAAAAATGTTAAAGACTTATAAGTTATGAATCCACTACGATATATATCATTGCTAAGTGGTATAATCTTGGATCAAATTTAAAACTATGGTACAAGTAATTTTTCTTCTCTACTATTTTTTCCGAATATTTATAAATATACAAGTGCAATATTATAGATACATTGTTAGATACCTTGTTCTTTTAAGTTCCTTTGACCTGTTTCTATCCAATGTTGAGAATTTCTTTGTGTTATACTCTTTGGGTTGCATGCATTGGGGCCACTTTCCTCTCTCAAGTTACAGCTATTTGCTTATGTTCTGTTAGTCCTTTTCATCTTTTTAGCTAGCTATCGCTTAGAATTTTCATGTGATCTATTGACTCTGAAGTTATTTCAATCTTTGTCGGTTTCTAGCTCCGGAAAGAATATGTTCATTGCTGTGTATGGTTGCTTTTCACTTGTTCTAATATAATCTTCAGTTGACAAAAAAACACATTGTTAGATACAACCACAATAGACAGAATACCAGATTATAAGTTGGAATAGCATGCAAACGTATTTAAATGACATATATACGTGTTAAGAAACTTGGTAAACGAAATAGCATTGGCAGTTTGCAATGGCCAATGGGATTGCTTAGTTTAGATCCTGATTTGGAGACAATCCAATTTAAGCGTTAGCTGGTGAGTAGATATGTACTAGTAAACAAGTGCTGTTGCAATGATGAAAATAAAGTAGATAGATAGCATTAAAGAAGAGTTGGTGAATTGCATTTATCAAGGTGGATCATGACGCAACAACATTAGCCCTTGTATATATACCCATATCTGCTCACTCTTATGTTCATACAACTTATAAGTTTTAACTAAATCAAGCTAAGTGCAATATTATTATATTCCTCACGGGTCCGAGATGTGTAATCCCACTAAAGACGGTGGCTCTAGTCCAACCGGCTTGGTGCGTAATGAAAAAAGAGCGTATTTTCAAAGATATTGGACGTGGGCCGATGTAGCAAGAGCGTTAACCGTTACGATTGTGCACTTTTGGTGTCTCCTGGCGCCGTTAAACTACACATGGGAAGCACTACGGTTCGGTTTGATTCTCGTCACAGTGACTAACCTGCTCATCACATTCTCTTACCATAGGAACTTGGCACATCGGAGCTTTAAGCTCCCAAAATGGCTTGAATATCCTATTGCTTACGCTGCTGTTTTTGCTCTTCAGGTCAAAACCGGTTTACTATTTATTTATTTTTGTCAACCAAAACTGGTTTATGGATTTCAATTAACACGTAGAATAATATATGTCATATGTTTTTGGAAGTATGATTAGAAAAATGATTTTTTTTCCAGGGTGATCCATTGGACTGGGTGAGCATACATAGGTTCCATCACCAGTTCACAGATTCGGACCGTGACCCACATAGCCCTAAGGAAGGATTTTTGTTCAGCCATGTCATGTGGATATTTGACACGCTTTATATAAAATATAAGGTAACGTATATCTTATTCTAATTAATATGACTTTTTTTTTTTTGAAAAATTGTAATTAATATGACTTATGATGTCGTTTGTAACGTTGCGAGTTTATGTAACAGTGTGGTGGACGTAACAACGTGATGGACTTGAAGCAGCAATGGTTCTATAGGTTTCTAAGAAAGACCATTGGTTTCCACGTCTTAATGTTTTGGACCGTCCTCTATCTCTACGGTGGTTTACCTTACCTTACTTGCGGCGGGGTAATCAGTTCGTTAATCCAATATTCAAAATTTTATAAAACTATTAGTTATGAATTTGATAAAAATTATGACAGGGCGTTGGAGGTGTGCTAGGGTATCACGTGACATGGCTCGTAAACTCAGCATGCCATATTTGTGGTTCGAGATCGTGGAAAACTAAAGACACATCTCGTAACGTTTGGTAATACTGTATGATATTAATTAAGATTCCAATATATATCATTAGTAACATTAAATCGGATGGTTAAACCAAAAGAATATCACAAACATCGAGTACTTTAGTGTCGGCATGAGAATCAGATAACCAAGGGGAAATAATCTTAAAATGAAAAAGCTTATAAACTTGTTTTATATGTGCATATATGATCATATATATATTGTTTACTAATAAAGTAAGATTTTATTATCTTGTGACTATAATGAAGGTGGCTAAGCTTGTTTACGATGGGAGAGAGTTGGCACAACAACCACCATGCGTTTCAGTCATCGGCAAGGCAAGGATTGGAGTGGTGGCAGATAGATATCACTTGGTACCTCATTCGACTATTCGAGGTCCTCGGATTAGCCACCGATGTAAAATTGCCTTCGGAATACCGAAAAGAGAAGCTGGCTCTAGCTCGTTGATGAGCAAATCCAAGTTGGAGATTAATGTTTTTACTAATCTATACTTCATCATTATTAAAGTAATTACCGAGATTATGGCTATTTTAATTTCCAAAATAAATGAATGTTTTCCTTCTTCTGTCTTAATATAAGACTTAAATGTCCTTGATCAAGTATATTCTTAAAAATCATTAGTTTGATGTTTGTTTTCAAATGAATATTCACATCTTATTAGTCTCCAAATGTACGAATGGACTAAGATCTCAAAGAGGTCATTTCGAAAAAAATTAATCGAAATAAAATAACAATAAAAGTTTAGTTATATACAAAGGAGATATATGTATATTTATATGATGCTGCATGGAATGCCTCACGAAGTCACGTGCGTGCTTCGTTCATGCCATCAACATCGAGCTATCGTTTTTGCGGTCCGTCTAAACATGTACAGATTCATATTTGTCATAAATTATCGAGCAACCCGATTATTTATAGAGTACTTGGTAAGGAAAAGTTAGGTGAATAAACACTACGTACATTTATTTGTAAAAAGAAACAAAAACCAATAAAACTTACTCCACATTAAGATATTATATAACCTAAAATAAATATATATTTACTCCGGCAAAAAGGTCATAGTATGCTGGAATGAAGTAGAAAAAGTGAAGGCTTCGAAGTTATATACTCCACTGAAGTACTAATATATAAAAGGTTGCTTCAAAAGGCACTGCATGAGACGGATGTCATCAAATGCGTTTCCTTAAGGTCTTCATCTGTGTAAATATTAAATTTCAGTACTAAGCAATTAGTGATACTTATAAGAGATGATTGACAGTTAGGGTTTTCTTAGTTAAATCCTCATTTGGAGACATCGCAGTTGATAAACTTTTAGCTGGTAAGTAGATCGATGAACTAATAGTAACCCAATAATGAATCATGAATTCACCTTACCAACATGGTATATATCGAAAACGAGGCTGTAAGACAAGTAATCAAGTTGAATCTTGGGATCAGTGAAAACATGTGCTGCCCTGCCAGGATATTAAAGATGGAAATGAAAAAAAAGTAGATAGATAACATTAAAGAAGAATGAGCGATTGCATTTAACAGCGTGGACCTTGACGCAACAACATTAGTCTATGTATGTATACCCCCATAAGTTGCCCACTTAAATGTTCATACAACTTATATAATTCTCAAACAAATACAAAAATCCTTGACAGTCTGTCTGATATGTACTTTTTGGTTTGGAAGAAATGAAACACAAAAATAAATATTTGCATTTTATTGGTCTAAAATTTTAAGCAAGACTCGAAGGTTTTTGAAGAAAATCAATTAAACTAAGTATACAGCTAAGTTATGAATTGAAGTAGTTATCATAATAATTTTAAGATGCGTGTGATGATGACATGATGTGAGTATGTTTTTTTTTTGACATCGAGACCTTTTTTAGTGGTATCCGTCCGTCTTTGTCACAAATATCTCAATAAAAAAATAATAATAATAATATATATATATATATATATATATATATATATATATATATATATATATATATATATATATCAATCAATCCCAATTATTTACACCTCAAATTCAACAGGTTTTCAGAAGCTGACAGTGACATTAATACCTTCTTTTTTTTTTTTTTGTAACACGAAATATATTAAAACTCAAAAGTCCAAGTGGTTACAACAGGAGCCATAGTCGAAGATAAGATGAACAACAAAGAGTACATTAAAACAGACGATATGATGTTGGTGGGAGAGGCTTGCTCAATGTGAAGAAATCCTTGGATGATCTTCACTTTTATCCCTGAATTGAAAGCTCCAACAAGCTTGCTATAGTCGTAAACGAAGTTGATACACCCAAGCGAATGAGTTTGAACCGAAGTACAGCTAGAACTAGATAAATAGTCGAGCAAACAAACAACCGTATCTCCATCAGTAATCTCTGAGAAGATTATCTGAATCTTATACATAGTAGAGAGCATCTTCAGTGAAACGTACGGTGATCTGGACGGGTCTAACATCATCTCCAGTTCCATAATTGAATTTGATACTATGAAGCTTGATATGGACACATACGGAGGGAAACGTGGTAAGAGACCGCAAGAAAATACCTTTGGATAGCGACCACTGATATCAGCTCTACCACTGACGATGTTGATCCGGGAGACTAGGTGAATCTCAATCGATCCGGTAATCACACTGTTCGGTGAGCGGGATGGTAAGATGGTTGATGATATCTTCCTCTCCGAATACATAATTGTTTTTGGCACTGAAAATACCAGAATGGATGAGTAAGTCGGAGGAAATTGTCGGATGGGGCACTAATGGTGAAGGCACTTGACAATATAGGAAATGTTTAGGTTAAGGCCCAATACATCAGGGAAGACCCAAATACTTGAAGAGGCCCAAAAAATTAGGTTTAGGTCAGATGGGAAGCTGGGACCACGGACGCCGCCGCGAGAAGAAGATGGGACACCCACCGGTAGCTGGTTGTATTCATCGGAGCCTTGAGTAGACACGACGGGTCTTGATGGGGAGGAGACAAATCCATCCTCAGAGGAGCCTGCGTTGGAGTCAATGAAGGGGCCGACCAGAGATGGATCAAACGGAGATACGGTGGAGACGGTTTGTAGCAGAAGGCTCGAGTACATCACCCACCATGGCACAGGATCTATTCGACAGTATGAGAGTGGAAAAACATGATTCCCAGTCACCAATTCGTCGGGGGCTGTTGAAGTGCGATGCGGTTGCGGTGTGGGGACATGAGCCCATCAGAGACTGTCTTCAAACAGAGATGTCTTCATTGAAGCTTTAGGCGGCGAATAGAGCACAGATCTGGGCGACGACCTAGGAGAGGTGAGTCTTAGACCAGAATTCCAGAGATTCCCGGAGCCAAAGTTAGAGCTGGGAGAGCTCAAACAACGACCCGAGGTAGTGGCGACAGAGAGAACCGATGGGATGGCGATGTTGAAGATGACGATAACACAGAGGCTGAAGACGACGATGTAAGAAGCAGCGGACGGTAAAGAGCAACTGGTGGAACAGAGAACCCGACGCCGGCGGCCAAAAGCCTCTCCGGCGTCGAGGAAGATGGGGTGCGGCACGACCTCGAAAATCGGGACAGAGAGAGATTTATGTGACATTAATACCTCTGTGCAACGCTGTCATTGTTTTCTTTCATGTGCCTTGTTTTAGCAATAATATCTCTACATAGAACCCATGTTCGAAAACGCGGCCGTGTAACCGAGTAATTGGCCGCGTCGGTGGTGGTCGGAGCTTTGCCGTGGCGAGGTGGAGCAAATCGGAGCTCCAAGGCGGACGACTGCGTTTTGCCGTTTATCCAACTCGGTTGATGCAACAAATCTTATAAAATTTTGAATCCAACTTAGATTTATAAAGTTTAAGCTAAAATGATTAAATAAATGATGAAACTGAGTGAAAAATCTGGGGAACAAAGTGGAGACAGCCATTGTTGGAACTTCAGAAAACGTAGGTTAGAGAAAATGAGATAATGCAGAAATTATAAGTTTGTCCCTCCTTTAAAAAATAAACGAAATATGCAACAAATCGGTTCGAACTCGGGCTCATTGATATCCAAAACATGCCACTTACCACCTGAGCCGAGGAATCTTATTGAACATTCATTACATACCTAGTATTTATCATATATATACACGTAAAAGCTTAAAAACTAGGCCCCCGTTAATCCCCGATTTTTCATTAACTCGCTAGGTCCATACTCACCGCCCGACTAACGCCTAGCGTAGTTTCGAACAGGGCATAGAACTACTCTTTTTAATTTAGTATATCAAGATTCTTAACATTTTACCAAGATAAAAGTCTCTCCGAATTTTTACTATGTACATTGGCTATTTGTCAGATTGGAATAACAGAGTGAATACATTTAATTTTGTGTAAGAAGTAATTTTTCTTAAACCAAAACTCATTCACTCATTTTCTTAGCACAAAAAAAAGCATACATTCATGTCATTAGTGTGTGTGTGTGGAAGAACCTAGTCAACAGAGTGTGTCAGTGTGTGTAGGAAGACCTTTTGACCTTTTGAATCGCTAGTCCATTAATGCGAAATAAACAAATAGTAACGCTTAAGCGTTTGAAAAAACAGTTGTGTTCTTGTTCCCAACTTGCCTCTTTGAAAGAATACTGGCTCACAAAATATCCTAGTTTTCTTGCTTCTGATGCAAGCAACACATTGAGACTAGGCGGCTCTAACCAGTTTCCAGCTAACTTTGATGCAAAACCTAAAGGGGTCCGGTCCAATCCATTCAGAATTGATCCGACACATCAACTCCTCCTTTCTCTTCACTGTTCAGTAAGAAGAAGACGAATCCCTAAATATCACATTGACGCATAAACTCTGACTCTGGGAGTGATTGCTACCTTGGCGTGCAATCAAGAAATTGCATTAGAATGTTATACTATGAAGATTGGAATTATGGCAATGGAATGAGAAACATAATGTTTTTAACATTATTTATAGCACAGTTAGAGAGAGTAAACTCAGAAACTAGAATGATTGAATTTTTAGCCTGATGGAACGGACTCATGTATAGTCCCCATCGGGATATTCGATGATATGGTTTTATCAAAAAAAAAAAGTAAAAAAAAAAAAACCAAAACAAAAGAGGGAACAATTGGCTAATCGTATGATTAAAAAAGAAAAGGCAAAAACAAAACAAGGGAGAAAACTATAGTCCAAAAATGAAAATAGAGGGAAAGATTTTTTTTTTTTGTTACAAAAAAAAAAAAAAAAAAAAAAAAAAAAAAGAGGGAAAGATTTTTTAAGTAGAAGTACAAACCTCTCAATAAATACAACCAATTCCTCTCCTCGTCTCTTCACATCAACAAATCAGAGAAAATAACTCTTTAACAATGGGCGAGTTCGTGGAAGGAGATTTGGTTGAAGTATGCAGCAAAGAAGATGGTTTACTTGGAGGCCAAGGTATTGTCCAAGCTTCCCCACGGATCTTTCTACAATGTTGAGTACAAGAACCTTGTGACAGAAGGTGAAGACCCTCAGCCGTTGGTAGAAACCATCTCCGCCGACGAAATCCGTCCGATGCCACCCAAGTTATCTCGGCCGTCGATGTTTAGCCTCCATGATAAGGTTGATGCTTTTGACTTAGACGCGTGGTGGTTCGGAGGGATCACCGGTCAAGAAGGCGATACGTACTCCGTTTACTTTCCAACGACCAACGATGTGTGCAAGTACCCACTTCAACGTCTCAGAAGGCATCTCGAATTTGTCAATGGTCAATGGGTTCCTTCAACAACAAGGCAACGATGAGCTTCTTAGATTCTCCTATGTTTCTGGGTCACTAGTTATTGGTCTTGATAATCTGCAACGTTTCTTGCAGTAATCGTGTTGTTCTCTCTTTATATCGGTTTCCAGAAAATGGTTGCTCTCTCCTCAAGACGTCCAAATAAAATCGGTAAACGACTTCTACAACAAATCGCTAGCCCTAGAAAGTTTGACCATTTTTTATTATCATTATATTAAATCGTTAAAAGATAATATATGATTATTAAATGTGGTATTTTCATCATAGTAGTCTCCAAGAGTAATATGAATAATCATCGAAGAGCAAAAGTGAAACCATTTTGAAGAATATCGATCAAAATATAATAAATCAAAAAGTTTATAGTGGCTCTTAATTTCTTATGGAGTAATAAAGATTCTAGAGTATAAATTTTAATTATCGACTAGATTTTGACCCGCGCTTCGAAAGCGCGGGTTTTATGGGTTATATACGAAGTTGGATATGAGATAGTATTTTTGAGTATATTGTGTACTATTATGTTATAAAGTCGTATTATATCGAATAGAGAAATTTGTTTAAAATTATATATCTTATGAATAAGTTTATTCGAGATTTTTTATATACATTCTTATGTAACTCTTTCTTAAGTAAGAAAATTTTACCCAAATTTGACAAACGAACAAACCAATACGAAATACAGGTTGAGGTTCGGGATTAGGAAAAAGTACCTATTAGATTTTTTTAGACATGCGGGTCTCTGTTGGACTCCGGGTACTCAAAGTACCGAGAATGTTTTGTTCATATTATGTATATTTTAGTAATTCATATATGTTCTCAGTATAAAAATATTATTGTAAATTTTGGATTCACGTTTTCTGTTATAGCTTCAGGTTTTGGGTAAAAAATTTCAATTTTAAAAATATATTTAAAATATTAGATATTTTTGGTTCTCGGGTAAGATTTTGGTCTTTTAGATATTTAGTTATTTCTCGTATTTGTTTGATTTTGGGTATTTTCGTGTTTTGATTTTTTGGCTTTTCGGATTCTTTAGATCTTTTTGTCCTAAATACTCGAACCGAGCTAGACTCATTACGTAGCCAAATTACATAGTAAATTTTACAGATACTTGAATTATTGACTTAAACTGACCAGGAACTAAAAGGGACCGATCTGAACAAAAATAATAATTCAAATGCCTAGTTGGATATAAATGTCCAAGACCCAAAGAACTTGGACCTGAAAGAAACCGATTTATATTTGACCCGAAGACCCGAATGCCCAAATCTAACGTCCTTTCTTTATATTTTTGTGCATTTTATAAAAAGGTACATTTGTTCGGTTGGTGAAACTTAAGATTTATTTGAGAGGTTTTTGGCTAATTTAATAGTATAGATTTGTAGGTTTTTGTTGAGCAGTAAAAAAAAAAATTTGTTGGGTTTTTGATAATTTTAAACTTATCTTAAATACTAAATTGTTATTTATCAATAAAATAAAATTAACATATTATATAATTTTTCAACTTATCTTAATTATGAAGTTAATGAATCATATTTAGAGAAGAGTATAATAAAGTGTACGTGATATTATATTTTCGTGAACCAAATTTATGTGGTCGTGTATATATAGTATAATCTTTTCGTTTACAAAAAGATATGGGTCCAAAAAATAAAAGTTTTGACTAAATGATTGTTAGAGAAATTTAAGGTAACATATTGTTTGTCCAAATCAAAGTAACACCAAAATATTATTAGTTAAAGAAATGGTCCAAACAACTTTTTTAAGTAGATTTATTAAAACTCATTCACTTTTAATAGTATTGATTTTGTCACAAATAACGGGCCTCTACTGGAGATAAAATGCCCATTACTCTCTCAACCCTCCGGCATCAGCCTTGACGCTATCTTGAAGTCATGACATCACTTAGACCTACCCGGGATTCTTAGAGTGGAGTTCTTAACGAAAATTAAAAAACCATTTTTTAACTTTTAACTAAAAAAATTAAGAACCGGTTCTTAAAGTCTTTATTTAAGAACCGGTTCTTAGTTTTTTTAATTATAAGTTAAAAAATAATTTTTTAACTTCCGCTAAGAACCTCATCCTAAAAATCCTGGGTTAATCATGCTCTTGTTAGCAAGCGGCTTATTAGTCATCTGGATCTAAGATTCATCTCCCACCATGAACATTTAATAAGAATAGAAAAGTTACACAGGGGATAGTCCATCTACATTTAAACTTTTTTTTTTTTGGTCTAATCTACATTTATACATGTATATCGTTTATTACCTTTTATCTGTTTTTTTGACAAAAAATAATAATATGCTTCTTATATGCTATATAGAGCACTGAATATTTCCGAATGACATATCAGGTAATATCTTACGGAAGTATATAATTCTTTGTTAAAAGTGACTTGAAAATAAAGATGGTTGTATTGAAACAAATAAAATAGTAATAAAATGTTAACGTGGTTGTCACCAATAAAATTTAAAATTTACGTGGGAAGGCTATTTTAAGAAAGTTGGCTTATAGAGAGAGCGTTGGCTGTTGAGGATTTCTCAGTATTTTTTTTATGGAGATAAAACAATTATTTCTTACATCTATCTTATTAAAACTCAGGGACAAATTAGATTTGTTTGAAAACATGTATAACAATTGTTTTTAAAAATTTGTTTGAAAACATAGATCGTAGTTTTAAAAAAAAAGTTTGTTTGGAAATATGGATTGTAATTTTAAAAAATAGCTTTGTTTGGAAACATAGATTGTAGTTTTAAAAAATAAGTTTGTTTGGAAACATGGATAGAAGTAAATTAAGAGAAAAAAAAGTAATGAGCTTATATTTTTGAGTCAATTGGCTGAATATACCCAAAATAAATCAAAATCAGCAAAATACTCATTTGCACGAAAAACTTTGCTTCCTATAGTATTTTGAGTTTGTTTTGCCGAAAATACCCTTTCTTCCTTGCCACCTCTCCTAATAAAGTACAGACTATAATATCTTTCTGATATGTGCTAGAGATGTTGTAGGTCCCTCTTCACGTGTAGGTGTGCCACTAGATGGATCTTAGACCACAATAACCTTTTTGATATTCACGTTTCACTGTAGATGGTTCTGAGATATTTGATCGTAATATTAAATAGTGTAATCTCATATCCCAAGTTAGTAGTTAAGGTTTAATATAATGTGTAGAGGCTAACTATATACATGGGAGTTACCCTGTGAATATAGATACAAATGTGACATATAATGACATGAGTAACTGTTAACATAGTAAATAGATGTTACAAAAGTTATTAGAGATTTTTGAAAATGTACGAGATTTGTTAACTGATACTTAGAAATTATGATATATATAACCCTCTATAGAAAGCTGATATATGTGAACACGTTAATTTTTGTTGTAACATGCGTTAGACAAACAGATTCTACGTGGATGAAGATTTTAATGGAAAACTAGGGATTAAGGGGCATAAAATGTTTTGTAACAGCTAGCCTAAAATGTATCAACCGATAACTACATATTTGTAACAGATCAGAAACTATGTACCGATATTACCATTATCCAGTAACATTATATGTATCAACTAACATTATAAATATCACCCACCATAATCATGTCATATATTCGATTGATTATCTGCTACGTTTTATATTAGATGCATAGCTTATTTGTTATCCCGTTAACATGTGAGCCATTTACGAAAAATTGTCTCCAAATTTTTTTTTAGTATTTCCATAAATATATTAGTTGCTATTTGGTCGTACATATATTAGGAAAAATACATCAACACAATAACATTATATACTACAAACACTTACTTGTTATAAAAGAGTACATAAATTGACTTCTACACCTATTAATAACTGCTAAATCTAAGTTTAACATGTAACTAAGTAGATATCGTTACCACACTAGACCACTACAAAAATTATGTCTATTTTAGTTAAGTTAAAGCTTACTGAAAAAGTTAACATCTTAATTATACTAGTAGCGTCAATAAAAGAGATTCTTGCACATAATGCAGTCTGACGAGAAAGAACCTGACCCAAATTAGCACTAAGAAAAATAGCCAATACGGTTTCTTGGATGGGAGATGAGTCAACACTTGTTCTCTTCACGATGGTTTCATAGCTTTTTCTTTTGAGTTACCTCCTCTGATTCCTTCTACGGTACCAACGCAGATCATTCACCTCTTTATGCGTCAATGATTTCTCTATTGTGACAATGATTTCAAATTTTTAAGATTTTTTCTTGAGTTTTCACTGCCTTTACGAAATACAAGAGCAAAAAAAGGTGTGAAAATTTTGAAACGTGAACGAAAGAAAAGAGGAAAAGAGAAAGAGAGAGGGAGGGAGAGAAAGAGAGAGGAGATATACGTCTAGCAATGCATAGAGATATGAGTCTGACATCGTATCTAAGACTAGGCTATATAGGATGGTACATGGATAGGGATAATCTCGGGTTTTAGAAATGTTAATAGTGGTTGGGGTAGTTTGCTAATTATGGGTTTTTGTGGGTACAGAGACCCTAATTTCTCTATATTTTTAAGAAAATTTGGAAGTCCATTATATTATGTAAAACTGTCTATCTGGTACCTAATCGGGTTCGATTCAGGTCTGTTTGGTTTCGGGTTTCTGGGGTCAAAGATTTCAGAATCATTCTAATATTTCTAAATTTCAGTTCGGGTTCGCTTCGGATTTTTGCGGATTCGGTTCGAGTTCGGATAACTCATTTAAATTACTTTTAAAATTTATTATATATTTATATACTTTAAATTTCTCAAAAACTATAAACAAAATAATATATTAAATATAAATTTGAATAACACATGTCAGGATACCTAAACTTAATATATAAACTATTTTAGTTCAAATATTTGGATAGAGAATCAATAAATATTTTAAGTATTTTTGGTGTTTTAAGTATACTTTTACTATTTTATATATTTACTATTGACTATTTGTCTATATTTTCAAGTATTTAAACCAGCTTAAAAGTATCATATATATTATAGATGTTTTATATATATTAAATCTAAAAATAATTAATATATATATAAATATATAAATTTATTTCGGATACATTCGGGTTCTCGGAATACTTCGGTTCGGATCGGATACGGTTCTCCAAAAACTAAAATTTTGAATAATTTGGATATTTAATCAATTTCGGTTTGGATTTGGTACTACTTTTTCGGATCGAGATCGGTTCGGTTCTCCAGATTCGGATATTTTGCCTAACCCTTATATTATTAACATGAAAAACAAATAGAAACATATTTTTGAAAAATATACCCGCGTGGGCACGCGGATGAAAGTCTAGTGACCATTATATTAATAACATAACAACTTAAATTAAATATATATGTACAATATTAATAGGTCGTATGATATTATTATTACCTATCAATTATTTATAGGGATTTTCCATGTTCAAATAGTTTGTAAACAATTTCACGAAATTTATAAGATAATTATGAAAAATACATGAACTTTTAGTATATTCGATTTATATAAAAATCCGGGCCACTAACTTTTAGCATCTATATTATTAAAAGAGAAGTACCCATTTGAAAATATTTTTACTTCATTAATTAAAATCTTTTTTTTGCTTGTCTTTTTCAGTTGCATATATGAAATATCATAAAATGAATAAAACTGCCGAATTTATTACTTGTCTTTTCAGTTATATTAATGAAATATGCTTAAATGAATTTAAACTTTTTATTTTATTGTTTGTCTTTTTCAGTTACCTTAATGAAATATCCTTAAATAAATTTGGACATAATGTCATTTAATCAACAAAAAAAACTCATGAGTTATCCTTACGTGCATAATTTTAATAATGGAGATTTTTAAAAACGTGCATCATTAAAATGTTACCTAAAACATGCAGCACTAATATATAACATGCATCAATAAAACTAGAATTTGACTCACACAATTGTACGGATATTATTTTCAGTTGATTAAATTTAAAAATAATTATTTATTCAAAAAATATTTAAGAATGGCTATGTTTTTAAAACTTATATGGTATTATTTGCTCATAACTCATTTGTCATTTGATAAATTGTTAGAAAGAAAATTTTGGCATAATATAACTCAGTTGTCATTTGCTAAATTTATGGTTTTTATTTATATTTTTTATTATTTAATTATAATATTTTTATTTTATATTTGAAAGATAAATGAATTTTCTTTCAAACAATATTTTTGTAAATGTATTTAAAAAAAAATAATCAATTAAAATTGTTATTATCATTGAATATCATTATTTTTGACATAATTTTAGTTTTCGTTTACATCAAAACTTATCATATTTTAGGATAATTTTAATTTAAAATGTAATTTTCATATTTTTCAAAAAAATTCTAAAACTATTTTTTAAATATTTTGTTATAATTGTTAAAAAAATATTGAGTTGCATTTCAAATAAAAAGGTAAAGATATTAAAAATATTCTAATTAAAATATGTAAAATTTAATATAGTTTTAAGGAAATGGTCAAAATAAAAAAAATTACACATAAAATAATCATGATTTTTGTTAACTAGGCGGATCATTATTTATATGATATCGCACACGAAAGAAAATTTTCTGTTTTTAAAATTATCTAATTAACTCTATACTCATTTTTTAATATTTTTATATGATATCACACATTCGTAAAAATATAGATAGTTTAAGATACAAAAAAAAAATTCTTAATGAATATAATATGAACGAATATTACAAATACATCATTTAATAAAATAAATAATTAAAAACTGAAAATTCATATCCGCGCTGGCGCGCGGATCAGGGTCTAGTCTATACTATTAAAAGAGAAGCACAAAAATAAAATACTTCTTAATTTTTCAATTTATTTACAATGGAATGCCACTGAAGTTATTAATTAAGTTACTTTTTTATGATTCTTTGTCTTTTCTTCTTTAATTAATGTATTTCCAAAATCAAATTCTAACTAAAAATTTAATTAATAAACCTAGGTTTTTGTATTATTTGTCTTTTACTATTATTTTATATATGTGTGTTTGGAAATAATTAATTCCATATATAAATTTCATAATTAAATACATACATTATAAGGTAACTATTTTACTAATTCGAAAAATACATAATATATAGTATATATACAACAATTTTACTATACATTATCATTAAATTTTAATCCATAAATAGTATATACAAAAAAATATTATATATTATCATAAAATTTTGATCCATAAAAATACATTTGTTCGGATATACATGTCATATTCTAAAAATATTGATCATACAATTGATAGTTTATAGGATAAAATAAAATTACTCAATATAAACAATAAAATTATTATGTTTCGAAATGTCATATTAAACAATTATTTGAACGGGTAAATCTTAAAATATATATTATAACTAATACAAATAAAAATTTATTTATAAAAAATAAAAATAAACATCAAGCTCTAGTGTGTAATTAAGTACTAAGTAGAGATACTATTCAAATACAAATACTCCTCTTTTTCAAAATGATACTTGTTCTAACATTTTTACACAGATTAATAAAACATACTTCCTCTTTTATTTACATGACGTTTTAGAACTTTTTTTTGTTTTGAAATAGTTTGACGTTTTTCAGAAATCAATGCAAAATTTAATGGTAAATGACTTTACTTACCCTTACATTGTTATTATACATTTCGGTCAACAATCTCAAGTTTCAAGTGGAACAACACGTACTCTATGTGTTTTACGAGAGATGGAAATTTCTAGCCAATTAACGATTTAATAATTGAAGAAACAAATTAATAGTATTAGCACAATTGTTATTTTTATTCCTTCAAACCACGAAATGATTAAGAAATAGAAATTGGAATCAGTTACATTTGACTAAATAGTGATGATAATAATGATTTACAATAAATTGTCTGCATTGAAAATATAAAGAAAAGGATAGAAAATGTATTGTATCAACTGCTTTAATCTACGTGAAATGTTCTAAAGCGTCATATATAATCGAACGAAGGGAGTATTAAATTTTAATATTAAATACATAGTTTTTTGTGATTATCTATTTTCTGTAATTTTAAACCAATAAAAATTCAATAAAATGAAATTAATTTTCTTGAAATTTACAATTAGTCATTATTAATTGATAAAGTGCATTGGAAATAAAAAGAAATATTATTTTGAAATAATTTTTTTCTAGAATATGTATTTTTGTTTTAAACAAAGAGAGTATATAGTATAATTCTTAGCTGGTATGAGCATATTCAACGGTTAGAGAGCAAAAATTTCTAATAAAATAAATATTAACATTTCAACATAAATTAAACATATACTGTAATTGTTTTTTTTCTTAACTCAAATTAGTCTCATATATAGAAATAGTATCTACAGTATGATTTTCTAGTGATTTTAACAAAGTCTCATCTTTAAAGATTGAATCTCATTTTTCTACTTTTTTTTTTTTGGTCGAACTCATTTTTCTATTTTTATTATAAGAATTTCAATGAGAAATCTTCACTGGAACTGCTGTAATAGTACTGCTTAGACACAACTGGACGTTTTTTTTCTTTTTTTGATAGTGGTATTTTAAAAGAAGGATACTGTAAAACAGTTGAATGTTGGGATCACTGAAAACATATTCTGCCAAGGTATTAAAGAAATGGAATCTTGGAAATGAAAGAAGTAGATAGATAGCGAACATTAAAGAAGGGCGGTGACTACGTAGACCTTGACGCAACAACAATAGCTCATATATATATATACAGTTCTCTTGTCTCCGCTAAATCATATGTTCATACAAACTTATAACTCAAGCAAAAACAGTTCCGCGCCGGTCGATAAATGTGTGATCCCACTAGAGACGATGGCTCTAGCCAGAGCGGCTTGGTTCGTAAGGAAAACAGGGCGTATTTTCAGAGAGAATGGAATTCGTTCGATGTAATGAGAACGTTAACCGTTACAATTGTGCACTTGTTGTGTCTCTTGGCGCCATTTAACTATAAGTGGGAAGCTTTACGGTTCGGTCTGGTGCTCTTCGCGGTTGTTCAGCTCGGCATCACATTTTCATACCATAGGAATTTGTCTCACCGGAGCTTCAAGCTCCCAAAATGGCTCGAATATCCTTTCGCCTATTCTGCTGTTTTCGCTCTTCAGGTAAAAACCAGTTGATTGATAAGTTCTAACCAAGTATTTTGGAGTATGATATAAGAACTAATATTATCAAATATTTTCAGGGCGATCCGATGGACTGGGTGAGCATACATAGGTTTCATCACCAGTTCACAGACACAGACCGTGACCCACATAGCCCTACCGAAGGGTTATGGTTCAGCCATGTCTTGTGGATATTTGACACTCGTTATATCAAATCTAAGGTAACGTAGCGTATATGCACGCATCCTCGTCTTCTTTTTCTTATGACTTACGTTTGTTGTTGTAACAGTGTGGAAGACGTAACAGTTAACGTGATGGACTTGAAGCAGCAATGGTTCTATAGGTTTCTACGAAAGACAATTGGTTTCCACGTCTTAATGTTTTGGACCGTCCTCTATCTCTACGGTGGTTTACCTTACCTTACTTGCGGCGGGGTAAACTAGTACACATATTTTTGCAAACTAAGAACCGGCTCTTAAATAAGATATTTAAGAGCCGGTTCTTAATTTAGATTCGACTATTAACTAAAAAAAGCTAAGAACCGGTTTTTAATTAAAATATTTAAGAGTCGGTTATTAAATTAGACTCGCGTTAGAGCATGATTAATGGGGGTTCTTAGGGTGGCGTTCTTAGCGGGATATAAGAAATCGTCTCTTAATTTTTAACTAAGAAAAACTAAAAAAAGCCTCTTATATCTCTTATATGAGAGACGTTTCTTAGTTTTTCTTAATTAAAAAGTAAGAGACATTTCTTATATTACGGTAAGAACCCCGAAGGCAAGATCTATATTAATCATGCTCTAATTTGCACGTATCCAAACGAAAATTGAAAAATTCAATAATAATTATATTTAATAATTTATGGTAGGGCGTAGGAGTGGCGATCGGGTACCATGTGACATGGCTAGTAAACTCGGTCGGCCATCTTTGGGGTTCAAGGTCGTGGAAGACTAAAGACACATCTCGTAACGTTTGGTAATATTCCATCTGTTTTATAATAAGTGTCATTTTAACTTTTTTTTTTTGTTACAAAAAAAATATTATTTTACAGTTCCAATGCAAATTATTCTTACTTTTAACTGAAAATTAATTGAAAACTACATTGATTTTATAAATAATCTTATTTATCTCAAATACTATTGGTTAGAAATGTATAATTAATAACAAATTACATATATTTCTGATACTTTCTTAATCTGTGTGAAAAATGTCAAAGTGACACTTATTCAGAAACGAATAGATGATAATTACAGGACTCTATATTTTATATGTGGATATTTAATATATCTTGCTTAGTCTCAAAATAAGAGATGATCTGGTTTTGTGAATATAATGAAGGTGGCTAAGCATATTTACAATGGGAGATAGTTGGCACAACAACCACCATGCGTTTCAGTCATCGGCAAGGCAAGGATTGGAGTGGTGGCAGATAGATATCACCTGGTACCTAATTCGACTATTTGAGGTTCTCGGATTAGCCACCGATGTTAAATTGCCCACGGAATACCAAAAACAGAAGCTGGCTCTCGCTTGTTCATCTTGATTCCAAAACATGAAATGCATGCATGCACGAGAGATAATATAAGGAGAGACTAAGGTTTTTTTAATAGCTTTATTGGGTGTTTTTGAAATAAGGAATTTTCTTACGTCCAAGGTTTGTTTGACTTCATCTTAAAGATGTTTTGGGTGCGTAGTGGTGGTCTCGAGACTATGCTCTCCGCGCGAGCATATATTTATTATGAACGCTTTAATTTGATTTTTATATCTTATTTTATGTTTTATCATGGTTTTGAGTAATAATCAGTATAATAATATATTTATGTTTATTATGATTTCAGAATCCAAATACATATTTTCTCAAATTTTAAATATAAATTATTGCAGCTAAAAATATAAAAATGAAGAAAATATAGTTATTAAAAATATAAATATTAAAAAACATAAAACTTTCAATAAAATTACATTATGAAAAAGAAAAAAAACTTTCAAAATATCTTACTGTATAATTTAAAACACATAGAACCAATTTTTTTTTTTTTTTTTGGCAACTATAGAACCAAATATTTATAGCTCAAATTCAGGGGTTGTCGCTGACAGTGAGTGACATTTATTTACTACCTTTGTCATTGTTTTCTTAAAGCATGATTATTAGAGGTTCTTCGGGTGTAATTCTTATATTCCGCTAATAACCTCAACCTAAGAAATCCCAATAATCATGCTCTAAGACCATGATTATAGGGGTTTCTTAAGAGAGATTTTAGTGTTAAAGAGAGATTTAATTAAATCAAAACAAAAATAGAAGTCTGTTACCGATCCTTAAGGAAGGATTTTGGAAACCGATTATTAAGATGGTTTTTACCCCACATGTCAGCTTCTCATCGCAAATACATTTTTTTCTCTTTTTTTTTCTTTTGTTTCTCTCGTCTTCTCCGACGAAGATGAGAAGAAACCGCTGCGATTTGTGCTTTCTGGACGCATGTTTACTCCGACCAAGGTCTCTGATTACATCCGTTACGATCTCAAACAGAGGGAATTTCCGACGGAATTTGTCAGGTTTTAGAAAAGCGGTTGGAATTTTTCTGTGTTTCTCGACAAATTAAATCAGCCTTAAAACCCTTGACGGAGTTTCTTCTCTTCGCTTTGGAGAACAGAGGACGCCGCTCATCGCATCGTACAGGTAAGATCTTAATCTTTATTGTTGATTGAAATTCTTATAGATTGAAAAATGATGAGGAAGACTGAGGAACGGTTTGAGTTTATGTTTTTGCTGCAATAACGAACTTAGATTAGAATTTTTATAATCTAATTTTTAAGAATAATTACTTCATAGCTTTGAACCTTAGGAATGTGTCAATAAGGTTTTGGAATGTAGAGAGAAAGGAGAGGTGTGAGAATGAGTCGTGCAGCAGCTTCAAAAGGGAAGAAGAAGGGAGGAGTTTCCTTCACCATTGATTGTTCCAAGCCTGTGGATGACAAGATCATGGAGATTGCTTCCTTGATTTCCTTTAGAGAAAATTTTTTCCACAGTTCTAGTCTAAGATGCTTAATTGATTTCCTTTTCTGCTTCATTGCGACATAACCTTCGTGTAAACCGTTTTATTGAACCAGCAGAGATTGAAGGATGGCAACTTTTGATAGTCTCTGTTTTGGATGTTTTAGACATCACGCTCTCCCAATCTTCTCAGGTAAAACCGTAAAAGTGTTGTCTCGTCTCTAGGCTTGTTAAAACCTATACAAGTACATCCTATAACAGACAATAGCAACTGTTTACTTTCCAATATATTGAAGATATCTTCAAGGTGATCGTGAGTAAACTCTTACGATTTTAGTTTTGCAAATTTAACTCATATACATTGAATTTTGCTTCGGTCAGCTATAGTTTTGGAATGTATTTTTTCTCACTGAAATGTGTGTGGTTGGTTATACTTGTTCCCTTCCAGGAATTGTGGAAGTTGATATTTTGCTATTAATTGTTGCAGAGTACAGTTTCTGGTCTTCCCATGTTTCATCAAACTATGATGTCGTCTACATCTAAACCAATCCCAGTCGTGCAGCTATCACATCGTTGATATCTTACTTCCGGAATCCTGTATGAACTTCATCCAAATTCGCAGAAGTTGATACTTTGACCAATTACATGTCTAAAAATCTAATGTTTCCTGCAGATTATCCAGATTTGTGCTGCTAAAGTGCTTTCAAAGTTATATGCCATGGCAGAATCATCACAACTCTATATAATAAGCAAAGCTGGCTTTGGTCTATACATCTCTCTGTTATTCCGTTCATCTGGTATGTTACTATGTTCTGTCGTATATACATATAGATCAATTTCTAGCTTTTTTAGATCACAGATTTGAAGGCCTTGTCTAATCGGATTCTGACGTCTGTGTAACAATATGTTGACAGCTTTGTGTCCAACCTGCTTTTTCTGAGTTGTTAGCACAATATCAGTCTTGCAGTGATCTGAGATTATGTTTAGTTGAGAGTTTGGACAACTTAGACATGACATCTTCGTTTGTAGTGTTCTTCTCTCCTACTCTATATAAAGTTTTTATTCACCAAGCATTTTAATCACAAAGTTTTCTTCTCTCATTGTCTCATTCTCTCCTTCTTCTTTCAACAAAGTAATCACAAATCATTTTACTCTTTTTCTCTCCTTCTCTCATTCTCTCATTTTAATCACAAAGCATATTAATTACAAGTTATTTTTTTTTTTAAGAAACCCAAATTAAGAAACTACTATTATAGCACAATAAATAACTAAGGTCCTTAACTAAAATTTAATAGTTAAATAGTCATTAAAGTGTATTTAAAAAACCTTAAGAGTTTTTAGGGATAATCATGCTCTTATAATCTTATGAGCCTCGTTTAACAAATATTACATGGGCTTTTACCAAAAATACTGCATGGAACGACTCGTATTCAGTGATTCATATCCAAATTCTAGGTGATCCCAAAGAAATAAATGATCAGTGAATACATAAAATGTCCTTAAGTTTTATACGTTAGTTAAAAAAAAATTATACGCCGAAGAAGGAAAGAATACAAAAACAAAAATCGAACAACGGTCCGAAAAGGAAAGTTTATAAGAAATAAAACAAAAAGGGAAACAAAGCTCTTTACAAATACAATCAGTTCCTCTTTTGGCATCTCACATAAAAAAACAACAAATCAGAGAAACCGTTTAAGCAGATAACGTAGTTATTTAACAATGGATGAGTTCGTGAAAGGAAATTTGGTTGAAGTATGCAGCAAGGAAGATGGTTTCTTCGGGTCTTACTTCTAGGCCAAGGTATTGTCCAAGCTTCCCTACAGATCCTTATACAAGGTTAAATATAAGAACCTTGTGACTGAACAGCCGTTGATTGAAACCATCTCCGCCGATGAAATCCGTCCCATGCCACCCAAATTATCTCAGCCGTCCATGTTTAGCCGCCATGATAAGGTTGATGCTTTTGACTTAGACGCGTGGTGATTCGGAGAGATCACCGGTCAAGAAGGCAATACGTACTCCGTTTACTTCCCAACGACCAACGGCGTGTGCAAGTACCCACTTCAAAGTCTCAGAAGGCATCTCGAATTGTTCAGCGGACAATGGGTTTCTTGAGTTACAAGGCAACAGTGACGTTCCTAAATTCTACAATTTTTCTTGGTCACTAATTATTGTTCTTTATATTTTGCAATCAGAGTACCTTGCTTAGGAAGTTATTAGGGTCCTAAGGCAAAATGATGGGTTGTGCGTTTTACTTACAATAATAGTAATATTATACTCCTCTGTTCCTAAATATATATAGGAGGTTCTAAAAAAATTAATGTTCCAATATATAAGATATTTTCATTTTTCTATGTAACTTTTATTTTATCAAAAACTGTGTAATCAATCATATCTAATAATATATTTTGTAATTGGTTGAATACCATTAATTAATATTTTAAATGATATTTTCTAGACAAAAAATAGTTTTTCTTAATATGTGTGTTTTTACCTAAACATCTTATATTTTATTTAGGAACAGAGTACTATTTCGCTAATTAAAGCCACATTTTTCACGAACTCAGCGGAGCTAGATACACTTAAAACCGGTTCAACATGTAACACTGATTCGGTTAAGCACTACTTAAGTTGATTATAAATATTATTTGTCGACTACTACATATGGACAAGATCCGTCAGTGTCGCTCGTTGAGCACACTAATTAAGTGTCCATCGTCCATGCTTTGCTCTCAAGTTTACATTAATGAACTGATTCCAAAATCAACTCTGGTCTCTCATCCTTCACATTCACAACCAATAAAGGTCAACCGATCATTTCACTTAATGTTCATAGTATAAATTACAGGTAACATTTAATGGGATTTAATGGGAATCGCGATAATACTTTATTAAGTGTCCATAGACCTTGACGCAACAACTTTAGCCCATATATATGCGAACAAAGCTTAGGGGTGACTTAGGTTCACCCCTAAGCTGAACCTTTAAATTCACTTCATATCTTATTATCAATCAAAATGTCACATATACTAATAATAAAATAAATTATTTTTTTCAAAAAAAATCTAGAATAATTAAAAAAATAATGAAGCTCATTTTAATGACGTTAAAGCCACTAACTAAACCTTAAATCTTAAATTCTAAACTCTAAACCTTAAATCTAAACCCTAAACTCTAAATTATAAACTCAAACTCTAAACCCTAAACCCAAACCCTATATATTAAACCCAAATCCTAAATCATAAACCCAAACCGTACACTCTAAACCCAACCACTACAAGAAAACAGCGATATTCTGACGGACATTCCGACGGAAAATGAAATCCTCGGAATATATCGAGGAATTTCCGAGGAAATTCCGAGGAAACACAAAATTGGGTTTCCTCGGAATTTCCTCGGAATATACCGACGGGATTCCGAGGAAACTACAGTCCGTCGGAATATTCCGAGCAAATTCCGAGGAAAACTCTGTTCCTCGGAAAAAACCGATGAATTCCGAGGAAATATTATAGCCGTTGGAGAGCCGTTGGGGGATTTTACAAAATTCCGAGGAAATTCCGACGAACTAGTTTTGTCCGTCGGAATTCCGTCGGAATTTCCTCGGTATGTCGGCAGGATTTAAACTATAAATACAAGCACTCCTCTTCCTCTTCATTCACTTCATATCTTCATCCTCCCTCTTACTCTATTTACACACGAATTTGATTCATAAAAAATATGTCTTCTTCAAATTATTTTCGTTCTTGGATCGATCGACCTCATTTGGATCCGAACACGAGATTGCTTACGGAAGAATACCAACGAGGTATAACTGAATTCATGGGGTTAGTTCACCGACAACCGGAAGCAAAAACAGGTATGTTAAGATGTCCTTGCTCTAATTGTAAAAATAGAAAGGTTATTAAAGAGTGGGATGTTTGGACTCATCTATATTTGAGTGGGTTTACACGAAGTTACAAAATTTGGTATCATCATGGGGAAACTGATTATGAACATGGTAGTACTAGTGAACCTCAGCCAGCGGTTAGATTAGAAGAACCAATTAGAACGGATGTAGATTATGGTGTAGGTACTGAGCAGATGGTAAATGATCATTTTAGAGGGGAAGATTTACCCAATGCAGAAG